>NC_133333.1:185522855-185822855 GCF_042186555.1 Aquarana catesbeiana
TCCATTGGGCATATGTCATACCAGTGTGGTCAGTTCCAGGGTGTTCCAGTTCCAGAAAAAAAATGAATGGTCTGCCGTGCTCGAGCAAACGAGGCCCGCGCATAGATGTGAACCCTAACTAAATCTACATTTCTTATGGGAAATCTCAGATGAATTTTGGGTTGACATCAGGACTGTAATACAGTGTAGGGGGAAATCTTCCAATGGGGACACTAGTTCTGGTGATACCCTGCGGTTCCCTCACTTTGGAGGGATTTCCCCTATAAGAAACAGAAAGCAAAAAAACTGACGGGTTACAACCTTCCCTTTCTTTATCCAGAATAAAGTGGTCTGTGTTTGAATGGATACACAGGGCCGCGGCTCGGGTGTTCCCAAAGCTAGCGGCTTGCTTTGAGGGCACTTGGCAGAGGCCGAGAAGAGGAGAATTGGGGCTGCTTTGTGCAAAACCAACTGCACAGAGCAGGAAAGTATAACATGTTTGTTATTTAACCACTTGACGCCCGCCATATAGCAGAATGACGGCGGCAATGTGGTTTCAATACCCTGACTGGGCGTCATATGACGTCCGCAGGATATTGAGCCGCTGCGCGCCCCCGGGGGCGCGCATCGCGGCAATCGTTGTTGTGGGGTGTCAGTCTGACACCCCGCAACACCGATCTAGGTAAAGAGTCTCTGACGGAGACTCTTTACCACATGATCAGCCGTGTCCAATCATGGCTGATCACGATGTAAATATAGGAAGAGCCTGTGATCTGACAGATGCAAGTAGAGGAGAGCCGATCGGCTGCTCTCCTGGCAGGGGGGGTCTGTGCTGATTGTTTATCAGCACAGCCCCCCCTCGGATCTTACCCAGGACCACCAGGGAAACCATCCACACTGGACCACCAGGTATGCCTCCTAGACCCCCAGGGAAATACTAATCGGTGCAAAGGCAGCTGCCAATCAATGCCCAGGCAGCTGCCAATCAGTGCCCACTCCAATGCCTACCAGTGCCACCAAGGATGGTGCCCATCGGTGTCGCCTATCAGTGCCTATCAGTGCCCACCAGTGCCACCCATGAGTGCCCATCAGTGCTGCATATCAGTGCCCATCCTCAGTGCCTGCTCATTGGTGCCACCTTATCAGTGCCCATCAGTGAAAGAGAAAACTTATTTACAACATTTTTAAACAAAAGCAAAACTTTTATTTTTTTTTTCAAAATTTTCAGTCTTCTTCTTTTATTTGTTTCACAAAAAATAAAACCCCCAGAGGTGATCAAATACCACCAAAAGAAAGCTCTATTTGTGGGAACAAAATGATAAAAATTTAGTTTGGGTACAGTGTTGTAAGACTGCGCAATTGTCATTCAAACTGCGACAGCGCTGAAAGCTGAAAATTGGTCTGGGCAGGAAGGTGTCTAAGTGCCCTGTATTGAAGTGGTTAAAGAAAAAAAAATGCCCTTAATTTCACTTTAACACTGATAGGGGTGCTTTTCAATGATCAGCTTTTATTAAAAAACAAAAAAAAACCTGTTGCTGTAACTGCAGTGTGAGCTGCAGTTTGGCCTCAGTTTTATTAGTGTATCTACTGTATATCTCCTAGTACATCTAACACTCCCTTCCCCCCAGATTACCAATGCCGCTGTCCAAAGTTCCCCCCTGTGCTCATTCATCCAGAGTGGGGGCTCTAATATAAGAGGTGTGTTACTGGCCAGATCACCAGATGAAAACCGAAGAGAAAAAGCCTAAAAAAAGAAAATGAATGCAGAAACCACATCTAATGATTAGTAACCTGCAATATAATACGTTTTGGGTTTAATACAGCTTTAACCCTTTCGCTGCCAGGTCTGTACGTCCTATGGACCTAACAGCGGGGGGTATCGCACACAATCCGGTGGCTGCAGCCACTTGGATTGTGTGTGAAACTGACAGGCAGACTCCTACCTGTCAGGTGAGAGCATTCATGCGGCTCCGCTGCCACCAGATTGCTCTCACAACCCCCCCCCCCCCCTCCCCGCTGCCATCCTCCGCCAGGCTTACCGAGCTTCGCTTGCCCATCGACGGGCCCGGATCTCCAGGGCGGGTAGAGGGGAAGGGAATGAGTGGAAACACATCCGCTCTCCTCCCCTTCTTCTTGCGACCTGGAAAGCCACGTCTCTGACTTCCGAGTCCAGCTCTCGGTGTGTCCCTGGCTAGGTCAGCCGGGAAATAATGTTTTACAATGCGATCTGCATTGCGAAATATTCAGTGGCGTACAGGGGAGACATGCAGGGTCTTTTAGACTCTGCATATCTCAATAAAGAGAACCGGCCACCTAAAAATAATTACATAGGGAAAGTAAAAAAAAAACTTCTTTATTTTTTTGAAAAAAAAAAAAAAAAAAAAAAAAAAAGTTACGCCCAAGCACATAAAATTCCGCCCCCCCCACCCCACATATACACACGCACAAACATAAACTCATGCGTTGGTGCGCCTACTTGTGAAAACATCGAGTGCAATACATATTGCCGTGTGCACCAGAGTGACGGCAATAATTCTTACACCAGACCACCTCCGTAAGACTAAACTGATACCTATAGGGGGCTTATGAAGCGTTGCCTATAGAAAATATAGGGTACTGAAGTTTGTCAACATTTCACGGGCGTACATAATTTTAAGGTTTGGCATGTTGGGTATCCATTTACTCGGTGCAGCCTCGTCTTTTATATTTTACCAAAAATTTGGGTAAGTGTTTGTTTGCCCTAAAATTCACATTGGTGTGCTCCTTTTTTTTTTTTTTTTTTTTTCTGAAATGTTGCGTTTCCTAGACCTTTGCAGTAATATCGTGTGACATAAAAAAACTACTACTATTTTATTCTCTAGGGTGACTGCTTTCAGAAAATATATAATATTTATGGGGTTTGTGTAATCTTCACGCCTAAAATTTATTTTTTTTAAACGTGTGAAAAAAAACGCAGTAATGGCTCTGGCAGCGAAAGGGTTAAGAAGAAGCTTTTTGAACTTTTCTAGGCTCAATATGACAGCCTGCATTTTATGAATGGGCCTCAAAATGCAGATTGTGATATTGTGCAGTAAAACAAAGGGCCTAATAGCCAAATCTGCTCTCCATTATAAATGTATCTCTTTGTATATCTTTGACTACGTTCATACCTTTTTTTTTTTTTTTTTTTTTTTTTTCCTTTTATATTCACTGGTCCTGTGATGTAAGGGGGGCACCTATGCAAACGGGTGTCATTGACATAGGCCTTCCTGAATTCCTAATGCATTCTTTTGGCCGAGTATCTCCAGTGCACTCGGGTATTTGCACGCACCTCTATGGAGCCAGGGGACATGTTCTCATTTTGGTAACGATAGAAAATGTTGAGAAGAAGTTATGCCCCAGTGTATATGTATGTATGTATGTGTGTGTGTGTGTGTGTGTGTATATATATATATATATATATATATATATATATATATATATATATATATATATATATATATATATATATATATATATATATATGTGTATATGTGTGTGTGATAGATATATATATATATATATATATATATATATATATATATATATATATATATATATATATATATATATATATATATATATGTATATGTGTATATGTGTGTGTGATATATATATATATATATATATATATATATATATATATATATATATATATATATATATCTCGAGAGAGAGTGTGTATATATATCTCTCTATATCCTTTTTAGATGGAGGGGCATTGACTACTTGTCTGCAGATATTTGTTTACTGTTGCTTTCTGTGGCAAATACTGGTTTTGTTGTCCTGATATCCTATAGCACACATATTTATAGGGTGACCCCATTCTGTATTCTTTACCAGCATGTCCCGGACATACAATATATTGCCAAAAGTATTGGGACACCTGCCTTTACACATACATGAACTTTTATGGCATCCCAGTCATATAAAGACATGGATGAGTGACTTTGGGGTGGAGGAACTTGACTGTCCTGCACAGAGTCCTGACCTCAATCCAATAGAACACCTTTGGGATGAATAAGAGTGGAGACTGTGAGCCAGGCCTTCTCTCCAACATTAGCGCCTGACCTCACAAATGTGCTTCTGGAAGAACGGTCAAACATTCCCATAGACACACTCCTAAACCTTGTGGACAGCCTTCCCAGAAGAGTTGAAGCTGTTATAGCTGCAAAGGGTATGCCAACTCCATATTGAACCCTACAGACTAAGACCCCATACACACTATTAGATTTTCTGCAGATTTTTGTCTTCAGATTTACCAAAACCATATAATGTGAGGTCAAACCTTAAGAGTTTCAATTTGTATGCAATCAGGCAGGCCCTTCCACTACTTGGTTTTGGTAAATCCTGAAGACAAAAATCTGCAGAAAATCTAATATTGTGTATGGGGCCTAAAGCCTCGTACACACGATCCCATTTTCCACAGCGCCGGACTTTTGTCCGAAGGGCGTGTGCCGTGAACTTGTCTTGCATACAAACGGTACACAATTGTCGGCCAACAAACACGAACATAGTGACGTACTACGGGGAATTTCAGTTCTTGAGCGCCACCCTTTGGGCACCATCTGCTAGTGTCGTGTTTGGTGAGCATTGATTCCGAGTATGCGTGTTTGTACTTTGGACTTTTGTGTGACTGACTTGTGTACACACGATAGGAAAATCTGACAACAGACTGTTGTCCGACGAAAATTTTACTAGCCTGCCATCCAACATTTTGTTGGCGAAAAGTTGGCCAACAATTGTCTGATGGAGCGTACTAACGGTTGGATTTTAGGCAAAGAGTCTATCAAGTCACATAATTCCATGCCGAAAATCCGATCGTGGGTAATACTGGGATGCCATTAAAGGTCATGTAAAGGCAGGCGTCCTAATACTTTTGGTAATCTAGCGTATTAGGGAAAGAAATTTCTGGTTCGCAATGCAGTTGGAGCTTTCCCTGCTTACATACAGCATGGAGCTGTGCTTTAAGTGTGATTATTTTGCTAATTTTGGGATAGTCAACACCATATCCGCTCAGCTGCATGGATCTGCATGGATCAACACAGGCTCTACGCAAGGACACCTAGAAAACCATTGTTTTCTATGTGCCCTCTTCACACTATATAATGATGTTTTCAGGCGAGTTGCGTGAAAATGCAGACATGCTGCTTTTATTCTGCAACACATCACTGCATTGCAGCACATCCAACACACTGCAGTGCATACAGTTTTATAATTTTTGTCATTTTGTGACACTTTTTAGCAAAATTAAAAAAAAAAAAAAAAAAAAAAAAAAGTAAATGGTGTGATGCGTTGTAACCGTGCATCACAATGGTCTTACACCGGCATGGATGGGTCTTAGCATGTGGTGTGAATGGGCCCTTATAGAGTGCTGACACTTTATCCACAGCATTTCTCTGGGGACATTAAATCATTCACATCCATCATTTCCCCAGAAAAGCCTACAGTCCCATGTCCTTATCACTACGGCACACACCACAGAAGGGATGGTTTTGGGTGGAAGCCAGCGAACGTATCAGTAAGCTTTCGGCTTTTAGGAGGAAACTGGAATGTTCACAGGAAAAACCCAGAAAGTAAAGCACTTTGGAACTGCCATAGAGTAAGGCAGTGGGTGGGCACCGGCATACACCGGAGGTGTGCCCACAGTGTGCCAGGTGCTGGATTAGTATTATAGCTACGGGTATAACTTGTGAAAGTATTACTCAGCAGTATTTCATATGCATTAAAGCTTTTCACTTTTTTTTTTTAACCGGTTTTCTACCACAGCTTTTTTTTTTTTTTTTTTCTGTTTTAAGACTAAAGATTAAAGCCACATTAAAGCTTATTATTTTATTTTTTTTAAATTAAAATAATAAACATGTTATACTTGCCTAAAATGTTTGACAGGGCAGCCCCGATCCTCCTTTTCTGGGGTCCCCTGCCAGTGCCCCAGCTTCTTCTTTTTCGACAAGTGCCACCACTTTCCATGGGGTGCTCGTTCCCGAGCCACCCTGTCTGCGTCACCTGACCCACCTCCCGCTCACTAGGCACAGCATTTGATTGGCGGCATTGGGAACCAATGGCTGCTATCAGTCTGCCCAGGGAGGAGGCAGACAGTGGTGAGAGCTGCTGCTTTTGCGTACATCGCTGGATCGGGCTCAGGTAAGTATTGTGAGGGGGAGGGGAGAGTTTGCAGCACAGAGTGCTTTTCACCTTAATGCATTGAATACCTACAAAAAAAAAAATAAGAACATGGGTGTTCCAGTGAGTTTTTGATGCTTTTTACAGCGTTCCAGTGCAGGAAAAATGCAGCATGTTCTACTCCTTTTTTTTTTTTTCCTGGAACTGCAAGCACTGGTGTGAACTATGCCATTGAAAACCATATAAACTACTTTCTATGTGTTTTTGATGCAGAAAAAAATGCACTGGACTGCATGTGGTATGTGGTGAGGTCACTTTCACACATGCGGACCGTTTGGCTGTTTTTCATCCATCCGTTGAGGGATGAAAAACAGACATTAATGCATCTCTATGGAAATACAAATGTAAATGGATGATCATTTACATCCGCTTCTGTCAACATCCATTTTTTTGAAAAGGATCAAAGCCCTATTTTTCTTCTATTAAAAAAAATGGATTGGATACAAGAATGTAAACATACAAATGGTCCGTTTTTTGCATGAAAAAATGGCTCCGGGACTCAAGCTGGTGGATGTGAGAAACTGATGTAAACTTCATCTGTTTTTTTCTTTAAACAAAATGTAACGGAACTGGTGAAAGAAACAGTCCACATGTGTGAAGGGGGCCCAAGGCTTTAGAACCACTTTAAAGTGTAAGTTCACCTTTACAGAAAAATCTGTGAGGTGAACTCCCCCATCCCCCCCCGGCGGACCTGGACCGCGGCAATCTCCTGTTCTAAGCCCCGGTATATCCGCGTCAGGAGTCCGGGGCTTGGGAATCACCTCTGCATCCACACGTCTTCTCAAAAGCTGACAGGATGGGCAATGCGGCTGCTGATTGGTCGGCGACGCCCATGTGACGGCGCTGACCAATTAGAATGCGCCAAAACATCCCTTCTGACGAGGGACATTTTTGGACATTCAGCTCAGAGGGTTTCTAAGCCTCGGACTCCTGGCTGGTACGGACACACCTGGGCTTAGAACAGGAGATTGCCGCGGTCCAGATCAGCGGGACTGGAGGGGGGGGGGGGTGAGGAGGGGGTCTTGTGTAAGTTCACCTTACAGATTTTTCTGTAAAGGTGAACTTGCCATTTAAGTTTTAATCTTTATTTTCTATATTCTGAAAGCAAAGACCCTGGAGGGTAAACTGGTAGTAGTTGCAATTTGTTTTCACATTATAGTAGTGCGTATATTTATCAAGGCCACGTTTTAAGTTAATAAAAAAAAAAAAATTACATTAATGGTAATTTTGGTGCATACAAATGCAATGCATTCCATGCCTGTGCGCCTTTAATGGACGCATCGCTGGGTATCTATTCCAGGGAAGTCAAAATGCCTTGTCTTCTACCAGGCCAGGTCATACCACTGCATTATGGTGGTGTGCATTGAAAAAAGGTATGGTGTGCAATATTTTTTTTTTTTTTTTTTTTTCAATGCAGCACAGTGCAACACAATCCACCGCCACACCACTCCAGCCAATACAACTTGGTGAAATGTCACTTTGACATTTCAGTAAAGTTTGCTTTAAAAAAAACAAAAAAAAAAACAAAAGGAAACTGCCATTCACCGCGACTGGCATATCGGCACTGCTGACATCCTACCGCACACCAGCGGCTGCATTCTAGCACAGCTGCTTGTGTGAGTGGGCCCTTAGATCCCTATCACATGGGCATTTTATTAGTCCTTTTTGACCCATGATTAGACGTATCAAAATACATACTGCAATGTATCCCTATCTACTTACATATGGGTCAGTTCAGGTTTGTTAGACCAAACACAATAGGTTTGCACCCTGACCGTATGTGATGGTGAGCAGCTGCATCGGCTAACGGGAATGCTCAGGGGGCAGAAAGGGTCTTGGCTACCATCAGAAAATGCCAAAGCTTTGCCTTTCCTGGGACTCAGCCATGACGGGGAAGGTTTGGGAGCACCTAGGGAGGGCATGCCCTTCATACTGGCAGTAGTGTGCCCCCCTCCCTGGTGACAGGCTCTTTAAGGCTTTTAAGATCCGTAGACGTGAGCGCAAAGGCTGAGCCTGTCCGCGGCTGAATATTCCTCGGATAGTTGGAAGTGTGTTAGCTCATGCCAGGGTAAATATTTGGCAGCTGTTGCAGGGAGTTGGAAATCTAATTGCAGAGCTAAGCTGATGTTGGCTGCAGAATGGATATAAGGAAATGCATTATGTCTGTTTTTCGGGTGGATTGCGCTCCTGCATCAGCTGCTTGTAATGAGCTTTCCCTTAAATTGCATTAGTGAGTATCATACTTCTCAAAACAATTGGTAATTATTGTGGCTAATGGGCCAAGCATCCTTGCAGTGATGAACTAACTTTTCCAGCGTGAAATCCCAGGCTGTATTTGTAAATGTCTGGTGTATTGTGCATTGCATATCATCCATCCAGTAGATGTAACAGTGCAGTATACCTAATAACAGAAAATATCATTTTGTAAGGGCTGAAACGTACCTTGCAAAGCAAATTATGTGCATTAGCTCCTTGCAGTGGGCACATGTTGCCAACACACTAAGGCCTCATGTATACGGGACGCTGTTTAACCTCTCCTGAACGATTTAACTTGACAGATAGTAACCCACGTTTAAAACATCCGTTTTGCCGTGTTTACATGCCATGTTTAGTGGCGTTTTGCCGCTTTTTGCGTTTTAGAAGCGTTTGAAAAAAAAAATAAAAATTTTTTCAAAATGGCCAAAAATGAAAAACGCCTGTAAACAAACCACGGCTAAATGCGAGTTACCGTGTTTAGAAACGTTTGGCGCTTGAAATGCCTCTAAACTTGGCATCTGAACTCATTTTTTTTGCTTTCCAAAAAATGCCTCTAAACTCAACTGCCTAGAAACGGCTATAACTCACCCTGTGTACATGGAGAGAAAAGGCCTCATGTACACTGCTGCTGGTAAACGGACGTTTAGGAGCAGTTGGGCATTTTTTTCAACTGCTTCTAAACTCCCCTCTGTTATCTTATCAGTACATGTACACAGGGGTCGTTTATAGTCGCTTCTAGGCAGTTGAGTTTAGAGGCCTTTTTTGGAACCCAAAAAAAATGCATTTAGAAGCTGTTTAGAGGCATTTCAAGCGCTAAACGCGGTAACTCGCATTTAGCCGCGTTTTGTTTAAAGGCATTTTTCATTTTTGGCTATTTAAAAAAAAAAAAAAAAAAAAATTAAACAAATAAAAACGTCTTTTTTTTTTTTTCTTTCCAAACGCTTCTAAATGCAAACGCGACATGTAAACGTGCAAAACAGACATTTTAAACGTGGGTTATTATCTGTCAAGTTAAATCATTCAGGAGAGGTTGTAAAAATGTCCCGTGTACATTAAAGTGGAGTTCCACCCACTTTTACAACTCTTCAGCATCCCTCACTAAACTGTGCACTGTAAACGAATTGGATATTTTTTAATTTTTTTTTTTCTCAGCACCTACTGTATATCTGCTGTATTCATTTTTTACTTCCTCCTCCCTGGCCGCGGCCCATCGCATCATTTCCTGTTTGCAATGCCTTCTGGGAAGGGGCAGCAACTTCCTCTGACACTGCCGTTGGTATGGAAACCTGACCTGAAACCTATTACACTGCTTGTGCTGCACTGAGCATGTGCGAGATCTGCAAGGATGAGATCTAGGAAGAAATGCAGTCTGGCTTCAAATGCCCACACTTAAGATGGCCACGGCCTGCTGTAAGTTTATAAAATAACAAACTACTGCTATAAACTAACAAAACAGACCTTAGTTTACAGACTAACTTTACTAGAATACATTAAGCTTGTGTATTATAGAGGTATTTTTATTTAAAAAGTATAATTTCGGCCGGAACACCACTTTAAGCTTAAGAGCCGGTTCACACTAGAAGCGGCACGACTTGCAGGTCGCCTCACCGAGGCGACTTGCACACGACTGCCACGGCGACTTGCAAGACGACTTCTGTATAGAAGTCTATGCAAGTCACTCCCAAAGTAGTACAGGAACCTTTCTTCTAAGTTGGAGCGACTTGCGTCGCTCCGATTAGAACGGTTCCATTGTACAGAACGGGAGGCGACTTGTCAGGCGGCTAGGTCGCCTGACAAGTCGCCCCCATGTGAACCGGCTCTTAGATAACAGAGGAGAGTTCAGGAGCAGTTGAAAAAAATGCCCAACTGCTCCTAAATGTCCGTTTAGCAGCAGCAGTGTACATGAGGCCTTAAAATGGAAAAACATCTGTAAATAAAATGCTGCTAAACGCGAGTTACCGAGTTTAGCAGCATTCACAGGCTGTTACAGGCATATTTCGCGTTTTCAAATGCCTCTGAACATCCGCCATGAACGCATATTTATTTTTTTTTTGCATTCCAGAAAATGCTTCTAAACTCAACTGCCTAGAAGCGACTATAAAAGACCCTGTGTACATGTACTGATAAGATAACATAGAGGAGAGTTCAGGAGCAGCTGAAAAAAACGCCCAACTGCTCATAAATGTCCATTTACCAGCAGTAGTGTACATGAGGCCTAAGGCAACACAACGTTAACCCAAATGTGTTGCATCGCACCACAACACATGGTAAATGTGAGAAGTGTAAATTCAGCCTCAATATCTTTCTAGGCCAGTCACAGGCATGCTTGGACTTGTAGTTCTTGTGATTGGGAATGCCTGCTGGTTACCTTTACCTCATCAGACCATCTTCTTTGTGAGGTATTCAGGTGGACACATTGCTGCCTACAGAGACTCGTGTCATCAAACCAAAAATAAAACCCACTACAGTTAGGTGCCTGTCTCTTAGGTGTTGCACTTTTTATATCTGCAGCAATGTTATTTAATTGATGATGGATTCTTTTTAAAGTTGTCCTAGTATCAGATTATATTTGTCGATGTAAGGCACATCTATACGAAGTATGTGACAATCTGGCCATACACTGCTTGAATTATGGGCGAAATTCATGGCTCTGAAAATGGAGCTGTGAAGGACCCTGCTGACACTGCTTGGCTTGACAAACTTTGAGCAATGTAGGGACTGGGCAGAAAAAAGTCAATATCCAGTCAGATTCAGTTACTGTTGGGGTATTCTGACAATCGCGGGGGTGGCTGTCGGCATACAAAAACTGATGGTGGAACATTCATTCATTCATGATATTTAGCATTAATGGGAACATTTCAGGATTTCTGTCCTTCAGCCCAGCAAGAAATCTTTTATGTGTATGGCAAGCATTAGTGTAAAACTTCCAAGTGTTAAATACCTCTGAGATAACACTTCCCCTGATAATGGCTCTAGCTCCTCTTTCAGAAGGAGAGATCCATTTTTGTTCCAGCCTCATCTACCTCCCGGATTGAGATACTGGCTCAGAGATTACATATTCATTTTCAGTCCATGTTCACTAATGTCCAACACAACCTCTTGCCTGGTGGATCCTCCTGCTGACCTCTTTATCACTACATTGCCCAGTGGTGACATGAAGGTTGGCAGGAGGAACCAACAAGTTCTGCAGGAGACACAGGAAATTGATGTTCCCAAACGTGTCGCTCTCTGCAATGATTTCTGAACCTCTTTCAACAAATTTTGGCAAGGTGCTCTCGGATGGTTTGGTCAACCACTTACTAGTTACCAGTAGTGTTTTCTTAGTATTTAGTAAGGCCATTCACATCTATGCCTGTTTCTTTTGAGCGTTTCTGCAGTGCTTTTTGCTGTGCTTTCTGCGTTTTTGGACACACTTTTTGATGCGTTTGCTTTTTTTATGCTTTTGTTCTTTTTATTTGGCTAGTTTGTTGGGCAGATTAACCACTTCACGCAAATCGCCGTACTGATACGTCGGTACTTTAACGCTAAATACCGGGGTTATAGCAGCAGCTAGCTGTCATAACCCCTGGTATTTTCAGGAATGGCGTGCGTTTCTCTTTAGGATAAAAGTGATCTCTGCAGCGGAGACAATCGCGTCCTGGCTGCCGACTGAGGGGAAGATGGGCCCATAGATGGATAGATAAAATATATTTATTGTATTTCAGTGTAAATATGAGATCTGAGGTCTTTTTGACCACAGATCTCATATTTAAGAGGTCCTGTCGTGTTTATTTATTTTTTTTTTCTATTGCAAGGGATGTTTACATTCCTTGTAATGGGAATAAAAGTGACCCAAATTTATTTATTTTTTAAAAATGTGTATCCCAAATAATAAAAAAAGTAAAAAAAGTTAAAATAAGACAAAAAAACTTTTTTTTTTGTAAAGCGAACGCATACGTGAGTAGCGCCCGCATATGAAAACTGTTCAAACCACACGTGTGGTATCACCACGATCATTAGAGCGATAATTTTAGCCCTAGACCTCCTCTAACTCAAAACTGGTAACCTGTAGACATTTTTAAACATAGCCTATGGAGATTTTAAGGGTAAAAGTTTGTCACCATTCCACGAGCGGGCATAATTTTGAAGCGTGACATGTTGGGTATCAATTTAACCCCTTAGGTTCCACAGTGACAGACTGATTTTACTTTTGTGGGTTTAGTAACACTTTAAAAAAGCAAAAAAAATCTGTAAAAAAAAAAAACACATGGCAACTCATGTAAACATGCTTGCTCTAACGCAAGGGAAACCTTGGAATTGTGGTGTTTAAGGGCCCTTAGTCCACAAAAAATGCAATGTGTTGTCAATTTACAACAGGACTTGAGAGCAGAGAGTATTTCTGGCAGAGCATTTTTTTTTTTTATACTTGTAGGGTATTTAAAATGGGTAAAACATAGGGAAGTGTGCATATGCAGATATATGTAATTTTTGTTTTACTTTTTATGCTTTGAGGCTTTAAAGCCAGTGAAAGCACATAAACTATACCAAACGCATGAAACTGGAGGTGAAAAAAAAAAATTTTTTTTTTTTTTTTTTTTTTTATCTACTTCCTTCAGTATACTTTCACATAATGGACAAAACTACTCCTGTGTGAGTGAAGTCTGGAAAGTTGCCATGTCCCAATATTTCGGCATTGTATGTGACTTGTCATTTAGTGCAGGCTGTTGTGCGGTGCTGTCCTGGATTATCAGCACAGTAAAGCTTCCTGTATGCGATTTACTAT
Source organism: Aquarana catesbeiana (assembly GCF_042186555.1). Lineage (NCBI taxonomy): Eukaryota > Metazoa > Chordata > Amphibia > Anura > Ranidae > Aquarana > Aquarana catesbeiana. The sequence continues at coordinate 185,536,054 of NC_133333.1, forward strand.
CCTTACATACAGGAAGTCTGCTGTTCTCAGTGAAAGGAACACCATATATTCTTCACACTTTAAAGTGGAAATAAAGTATATTTCATTGAGGTTCTATTTTGAGCCTTTACTTTAATTCTACATTTACATGGGGCTCTGTATTTGATCATTCTGTTTCTGCTTTTTTTTTTTTTTTCTCAGTAGGCCAGTGAATGATTGCTCGTTATTTCTCCACTTATCCCATGGCTGCCCCGTGTACAGAGGTATGGCAGTTAGTAGATTGTGCTTAGCAGCAGAATGTTAAACCATGGTTGCAGCTGATAAAAGCTAGTTAAACGATATCACTTTAGCTCCAATCTTTTCCTGGAATAGACTGTCTCTGGAAGTCTGGAACACTATCTGCTAGTGCAATTGCTTTTTTTTTTTTTTTTTTTTTTATAAGCTATTGTCCAGCAAGAATGCTGATTGCGCATAAGCATGACATAAAAATAGACAGCAGAGGGAAGAGTTAGTTGTAGCCTCATAAAGTATGACTAGATAAAAAAAAAAAAAAAATTGTGACATGCTGATGCCTCTTGAAACCTCTGAAAAAAAAAAAAAAAAAAAAAAAAAAAAAAATATATATATATATATATATATATATATATATATATATATATATATATATATATATATATATATATATATATATATATATATATATATATATATATATATATATATATATATATATATATATATATAATTTTGAAAAATAAATAGAGAATATGAGTGATAACACAAACTTTTCTTTCACTCATGGTTAGTGTTTGGCTGAAGCCATTTAGGATCAATTAACTGTGTTTACTCTTTTTAAAGCATAATCGCAACAGAAACTACCCAAATGACCCTGATCGAAAGTTGACATACCCCCAGTTCTTAATACAGTGTATTGCCCCATTTAACATCGGTGACAGCAAAGTCATTTGTGGATTTGGAACTTTATCTGCTCAGATGGCAAAGCTACACATTTCTCTTGGAAAAAAGCCTCCAGTTCCTGTAAATTCTTGGACTGTCTTGCATAAACTGCACGTTGTGAGATCTCCCCAGAGTGGCTCACTGATTATGAGGTCAGGAGACTGAGATGACCACTCCAGAACCTTCACTTTATTCTGCTGTAGCCGTCAACTTGGTCTTGTGTTTTGATCATTGTCATGTTGGAATGTCCAAGAACGTCCCATGCGCAGCTTCCTGGCTGATGAATGAAAATGTTCCTCCAGTAATTTTTGATAACATACTGCATTCATCTTGCCAACCATTTTGACCAAATTTCCTGTGCCTTTGTAGCTCACACATCCCCAAAACATCAGTGATCCTCCTCCATACCTTTTTTCAACATAGGCCTTGTTGACTCCTCTCCAAATGTAGCATTTATGGTTGTTGCCAGAGCTCAATTTTGGTCTCATCTCTTCAAATGACTTTGTGGCAGAAGGTTTGAGGCTTGTCTCTGCGCTGTTTGGCATATTTTAAGCGGGATACCTTGTGGCATTTGCGTAGTAATGGCTTTCTTCTGGTGACTTGACCATGCAGCCCATCTTTCTTCAACTGCCTCCTTATTGTGCATTTTGAAACAGCCACACCACGTGTTTTTAGAGAGTTCTGTATTTCACCTGAAGTCATTTGTGGGCTTTTCTTTGCATCCCGAACAATTTTCCTGGCAGTTGTGGCTAAAATTTCAGTTGGTCTACCTGACTGTGGTTTTGGTTTTAACAGAATCCCTAGTTTTCCACTTCTTGATTAGAGTTTGAACACTGCTGATTGGCATTCTCAATTCCTTGGATATCTTTTTATATCCCTTTCCTGTTTTATACAGTTTAACTATCTTTTCGAACTGATCTTTTGACAATTCTTTTGCTTTTCCCATGACTCAGACAGAATCTAGAAACGTCAGTGCAGCACTGGATGAAAGATGCAAGGGTCTGCCAGGAGTCCAGAAACGCATTGACCTTTTATATACACATGCTACAAGCAAACAGATCACAGGTGAGGATGGTTACCTTTTTAATAGCCATTCAAACCCCTTTGTGTCAACTTGTGTGCATGTTATCAGGCCAAAATCACCAGGGTATGTAATTTTGATCCGGGTCTTTTGGGTAGTTTCTGTTGCCATTATGATTTAGGGCCGGTTCACACTGCTGCAAATTCTATTGCGAATTTTAGCCGTTGCGTTCGCTCAAATTCGCAAGTTATTTAAATAACATAGTTTTCCATTAATGCCGTTCACATCAATGCGTTGTAAATCTAAGCTGCGTACAGAAAGGGTCCTGTGCGACCTTAATCCATGTGCGATGCAAATTCAATGCAATATTTGCCGTAGAATCGCAGTAGGTTTCGCCAGAACACATAAAGAGTTTGCAAAGAAAATTGCAATCGGATCAAATTTGTGCAAAATTCGCACCGTGGCAGTGTGAACCGGCCCTTAAAGAGTAAACACAGTTGATTGATAATAAATGGCTTCAGCCAAACACTAACCATGAGTGAAAAATGTTTTTTGTTTTATCATTCATATTCTCTGAAAAATGGCCAAGAAATCATAAATTCTGCCAGGGTATGTAAACTTTTGAGCACAAATATATATATATATTCTCTCTATCATTCATACATACATGTAATAAAGGGGAAAAAAAACTCCAGAACTCAGACGGGACTATATAGGGGTTTATAAGGAAAAAATGTTGCTTTCTCTAGATCAGTCGTAAAACTCTGGAGCCCCTCACCATGTGTAGGTGACGGACACTGACCACAATCCTGCCAGCAGTGCCTCACATAGAATGTAAAAAATAAATCTATAAAAAATGTTTTCTACTAACCACACCCTTGCCCTATAACTGAAAAGCCATTTTCTGTACTATTTTTCGAACCAATGGGTCTTCTTTCACCCCTTTTTAGTAGTTAGTGTAACCAGATATATACAGTGATACCTCGGTTTGCGAGTAACATGGTATACGAACGTTTCACAAGACGAGCTATATTTAAAAAAAAAAAAAAAAAATCCTGACTTGATTTGTGAGTGCTGTCCCACAAGACGAGCATGACTCAAGCCGCTGGTGTATATATTGCCGTATGTGGCCAAGGGTGCTGGCGGCTCCCAGCGCTTTCTGGAGAACTCGGAGACACTCAGATTCCCAGCTGGGTGAGGCGGGCGTAACGTGCGTCGGAGCGACCAAAAGTGTCAACAGTTCCCGAGTGTCACCAGCGCCCCCGCACCTCTGGCCACATACAGTACTGCATACACCAGTAATGGTTGTGGAACAAATCATCTGAGTTGACATTTTTTTTTCTTATGGGGAAACTCTCTTTGATATACGAGTGCTTTGGATTACAAGCATTCTTCTGGAATGAATTATGCTTGTAATCCAAGGTAATGCTGTACTTCAGTTTCCCATTTTAAGCTTGCTATTTCCCAACATAATGTGAGTTATGAGACCCTCCCAATCTCCACCATGTCCTCTATGTGAAAGTAAGTTTATTGGTGTAACATACTATATCTAGACAAACAGAAGCTAGTTTAAAAAAAAATCATTATAAAATTATCATTTGCTTCTGCAGATATCTCATAGTTGATAGAGAAATTTATAAAATGTATTTTTCTAGCTGTGCATCAGATAAACATTGATAAATACATATGAATATAACTGTAATGTCATGTAATACACTTTTTTTTTTTTTTTTTTTTTTACCATAACATTTTATTAAATTTATTAGGCAAATACAAACTGAGTAAAAGACAGTAGTGGTTCATCAGTAGGAAAACTAGACCAGGGGTCTCAAACTGGCGGCCCTCCAGCTGTTACGAAACTACAAGTCCCATGAGGCATTGCAAGGCAGACAGTTGCAAGCATTTCTCTCACAGACAGAGGCATGATGGGACTTGTAGTTTCGCAAGAGCTGGAGGGCTGCCAGTTTAAGCCCCCTGAACTAGACCATCCATACACATTATAATCTTTATAATTGTACAATCCCTGTGCAACCTTCTTTTAGTTGTATCAAAACCCTGTATTATAGGGACTGACCTAAGAAAAACTCTTTTTACTGGCTTCCAATTGCATAGGTCCCTGCACTACATAATTTTGTAGATGTAGGAGATTGTAAAGTGTATGCTTTCCAGCAGACCTGTATCTTAATTAATCAGGGTGGCTTTGATTTAAATCAAGTCCAATTTTAAATCATATTTTTTAAAGAGCAACTGTTATCTCTGTCCTGCAGCGGCTCCTCATCTGACCTGCTGTTGACTCACTGACAGTCCCATTCACTTTAATGGGACGGCTGGTGATGCAGCAGTGACACAACAAGGTGAGTGATGTGGCGGCAGCAGGTGAGTGGATGCCGCTAACAGGCGCTGCCATGATGGTTCTGAAATGACGGGTGCTCTTTAAATGTAAGGACTCATTCTTCTTCTTGCTGGTAGTTAGAATCTTTAATATTTGCAAACAAAATGAAGGTTTCCTGTTTAGAATAATAAGCTGTCAGTTTAGTAAAACAACAATATCAGAACTGATTCAATCATACAGTTTGTAGTGTACATAGATTTGCAAAACAATGGGATAAAGGAATATTCCTGAACTTTTGTTTTATCTTATGGTTACTGTGACATTGTGTGAATGCCTCAATGCAGTGCATGTTATCTCAGCTTGCAGAGCTTGGATTCATTGAATGAGTTTACCAAAAATGTAAATATTGCAGAATATACAGCCTCATGCTACATAACTAAGCTCAATTTCATGCTGGATAAACTAAATTATTAATAAATCTCAAATAGAAAACTGTCTTTAGATAGACTTTTACTCCAAAAGCATTTTATTAAAATTAAATTTGAAAATCAAAAAAAATCTGATTTAAAAAAAAAAAAAATCATTGATTGATTTATATCCACTCTGATCTTAATAATTGCCTACTGTATTGTATTCTTCCACTGTCCTGTAGCCTCATTTAATAAAAGATCTGTGAAATACTAACAGCTCCAGGATTTCTCTGGAAACCTTGCTTGCGGGTTTGCGGGTCCTGTCCTTTTACTTTGCACATGTGACCACCCCGCCACAGCGTTTCCATACCTGCTACAAATCGCTACAATTCGCTACAATATTCCTAGAGTGATGTGGCCTTTGTTGTTCTTGTTGATTGGTATTGATACATTGCAGGCAAGATCTGTGTTGCATGTGAAGCCAGCTACAGAATTGCCAGCTTTAGTAGCTGCTTGTGTTATCCAATGTAGCGGCGACTGATCATGACACACCGGTCATTTGTGGAAAATGTGTGTGTGTGTGTGTGTGTGTGTGTGTGTATATATATATATATATATATATATATATATATATATATATATATATATATATATATATATATATATATATATATATATATATATATATATATATATATATATATATATATATATATATATATATATACACACACACATACATATTAATCACATTTCTGTTACAAATCTCCACTACAAATACTACAGACTATTGTGAAGTTTGCCTTAGGCCTTGTATTTTACAGTTACGCTTTGTACCCCACTAAACTAGATAAACAAACGTGAAAAGTATCTACATGTCTGTTAATGTGGTGGCTCTGAGCCATATCTGGCCATATTATGGGTAACCAAGCTGGATCTTTATTGATTAAGGATCTGGATTTATTTTATTTATTTTTTAAACAATAACTGCTGTCTTCATATTTCTCAAATATGGTTTTCATATTGTTTTGTCACCTAATGAAGGCTGTGAAAGCACAATGTATTTAACATGGTGGGTTGTAGTGTGTTTTTGTTTGGTTTGTTTGTTTTTTGTTTAATTTTTTTAATGCCAATGTTGATTAAAGTATAACTACAGGCAAAACTTGTTTTGGATAGAGTGGAGACGAATTAGAAACCCTGTCAGTTTTTATAGCTGTCTGTGTCCCGATTAAGCAGATTCACCCTCTCGATTCGCCCTGTTAAAGGTAAAAAAAACCCCAGATTTTTAGGTTGAGTAACGTAGGGGAAATCTTCCAATGGAGGCACTAGTTCTGGTGACCTGGGGGGTCGCCGAGAAATTCCCTTAATCCTACATGTAAAAATCATAATTTTTTTTCTTTTGGCTAGAAAATTACTTCAAAAAAATATATATATATATATATATATATATATATATATATATATATATATATATATATATATATATATATATATATATATATATATATATATATACACACACACACACATTTTTAGGAGAGACCCCAGGGAATAAAATGGTGCTCCTTCTTCTTCCTTCATTTTTTTTTTTTTTTGGTCATGCGGTATTTGCGCAGCAATTTTTTGGGAAAAAAAAGACTGAATTAGGGGATGGGGATCGTAAAGTTTGCCCAATTTTTTTGTATAAAGTAAAAGGTGATGTTACACCGCATAAATGGATACCCAACATGTCACATTTTAAAATTTGCGCACACTCGATTTAAAAAATATCTCCCTAGGCTAAATTTGTTTACAGGTTATCAGTTTAGAGTTAGAGGAGGGCTAGTGCTAGAATTTATTGCTCTCACTCAAACGTTTACGGCGTTAGATCACATGTGGTATTAGGACGCGTTCGCATATGTAAATTACATTCAATGTATGTGTTCACTTCTGCATGAGGTGACAGGGGGGCTTGAATTTTTTTTTTTTTTTTAATGGTGAGATGTGGGGCCTAGAAGTCCCCACATCTCTCCTCCTAGGCTGGAAAGTCTGAGGGCAAAAAACAAAAAAACAATTAGGGCTTTCCAGCCGAGGAAATGACAGCGTTTACAACTGCTGGGGCTGGATGTGATGTCATAACATCACGCCCGGCCTCAGTTATAGAGATGACCGGGGACCAGCTCTATGGTAAAACTTCCGCCGCTGGTGGATTCCTATAGTTCTACTTTAATTTGCAGAGATTTCCTCTCACTTCCTGTTTGGCTATGGGTCAGGAAGTAGAGGGACATTTCTTAAATGGGACACAGTGGGCGAAGGGGTTATAACCCTCACTTGCTCTATCCAAAATTAAAAAAAAGTTTTACCTCTAGTTCTACTTTAAGACCTGGTTGAAACAGGGGCGACTTGTCAGGTGACTTGGCCACCTTTAGCAGTCACGCTCCATTCTGTACAATAGAACGGTTCTAATAGGAGTGACTCAAATTGCTCCGAAAAAGGTTTCTGTACTTTGGGGCGACTTCAGAGCGGCTTGCATTGACCTCTATACAGAAGTTGTTTTGCAAGCTGCGCTGAAGTCGCGCTGTATGGGGCAGCTTTAGAATCGGGTGACTTTGAAGCTGTCCCTGTGTGAACCGGGTCTTGAGCTAAAATTGAGGGTTTTTTTTTTTTTTTTTTTTTTTTTTTTATTTTATTTGCTGTAGTCTCACAACTTGCCTATAATAATGTCCCTTGCCCTCTAGGCTGATGGTTCCTGTAGAAATCTATCTAGTGATGCTTGGTCTTCTTCACAGTGCTGAGCTTCTGGCGTTGTGGGGGTTAATGGCTTCAGGTCTAAAGCTGACCAGACACTATATAAAACTTGCTCAGCGAGTGGCCTATTCGGCCACCTCCCTGTCTATCATCGCTTGATTGAATAATGGAATAAGCAAACTAAACTGGACTCCAGACAAAAAAAGTTTTAATATATTTCTCAGTAGTCACAAATCCACATGTGTGACCAAATGTGTTTGCAAACCCAGATATTACCTGGGGGACTCCATAACCTGAGCGGAGCTTTGGGAGGGGCCCAGGAGGCTCCACCCTCTACAAGCTGCCTGCAGAAAACTACAGAGGGGGGCGGAGACAGGACCAGTCACCCTGTATAAGGAGAGAGCGAAGCAGTTAGCGGTCTTGACTACAGGAAGCTCCTACATAGAAGTAACGTTTCACAATAAATTACTGTACAGATCTGAGAGAAATACACAAAGTACACCAAGATTCAAGTAAGAATACACACACCTTGCATTTAGATGTTTCCTTTTTGTGGAGTTCAGCTTTAAATATGTGTTGTAATGTTCCTGTCCTCTCTTTATGATATGATATATCCAGAAAGGAAATGCTGTGTGCGCTACACTGTAAAACACAAATTTATTGTCTAAAAAAAAAAAGCTTCCTTATCCTCAGTCTATATTTGGCAAAATATTTCATTTGATGTGTCTTAAATGAGTGGCTACCTCCAAACATGCGGGGCTCCTCTCACTAAGCCATAAATAAGCTGGAAAAGCAAGGAGAGGACTGAATTCTCATAGAAGCCCCTCATCTCTAAGACTGCATTCACATCTCAGCGATTTGAATCGGGGGCAGATTTGCCACAATTCTGCTCACAATTTAAAAGCATTGAGGTGTGAATGATAAATCGCAGAAAGCTCATTTGAGATGCTATTCATTTGAATGGCACCTAAAATCGTGGTGCAGTTCTGCCGCTCGATAAATCATGGCAACCCGCAACGCATGAAGCTCGTCGCCCAAAAACATTTTCAGGAGCTACTTTTGGGCGACATGCTTCACACGATGCGCGTTGCCGCAATTGCAGCAGGATTTATCGGAGGACAATTGTGGCTGAACTGCACCACGATTTTAGGTGCCATTCAGCTGAATGGCATCTCAAATGTGCTTTCTGCGATTTGTCATTCACACCTCGGCACTTTGAGATTGCAGACAAAATCACGGCAAATCTGCCTGCAATTCAAAATGCTGAAATGTGAATGCAGCCTAAGGCTCGATTCACACCTATGCATGTTGCTTTTGAGCGTTTTTGGAGGTTTTTTTTTCATGCTTGCCGCGTTTTTGCCGCGTTTTTGCCGCGATTTGCGTTTTGCGTTTTTTTTTTTTTTTTTTTTTTTTCATTTTTTTTTACAGTCTTAAAAAAAAATTACAAAAAAAAAAAAAAAATTACAAAAAAAAAAAAAAAATTACAAAAAAAAAAAAAAAACGGCAAAAACGCATCAAAAACGCTGCAAAAACGGTGCACTTGCGTTTTTGATGCTTGTCCATTGAAAACCATTACATGCAAAACGCTGCTTTTTGCATGAAAAAAAGTCTCCGACCCTTTCCAAAAACGCAGAGATACAAAAAAGCATTGATGTGAACATGTTCCATAGGAACCCATGTTAAAAAATTCCCGTGCATTTCTGCAAAATGCAAAATGCATCAAAAAACGCGCTAGTGTGAATGGGGCCTAAAGGTTGGGCAAAGGGAATAGGAACTAAAAATTGTAATTTAATAAATACTTTCGTAATAATAAACTCTAAGTAAAGGTGTGCATAGAAGTAATCTCCCTATTGTCTTACTCTGTGACCTCTTATTTTTTTTTTTTTTTGTAGAATTTGTTTACTTAAGAACACATTTATAAATTAAAAGCTCAAAAAGCCAATAAGTTCTAAGTTCTGGCAGTTTTGTGTTGGATTTGTAAAAGATTCTCAGCACTTTCGGCTTTTGGTCCAAAACAGCATTTTATATAATAGTGCTTTTCTGTATTTATTTATTTATGATCTTCATGTCAAATACATTTATTAGCTATTAAATATGGTGTTGAGAATTTATTTTTTAACTTTGTATGTAGTGGGGAAGGATTAGATCGCCTGTGTTTTTTCCTGTTATTTGGGACTCTTGGAGAGATTTTCCGCTTTCTGTCCTAACGACAAAATGGGTTTTACTAAACAAAACGTAGAGAGAAATCTTTGGACGGGTACAAAAAAAGAGCAAAAATATAAGGTTGGCAGGGTCTTTAGCCGCCTTTTTAAAAAAATATTTATTATTATTTTTATTTTTTTTTGTCTATGTTGCTGTTGGAGAATTTAGCTTTACTTGTCGTCAAGTGCCCTGGACAGCAATAAAAACTGAAAAAAGTTCTAATCCTTCCAAACGTAAAAAAAAAATATTTCTGGAGATGGGCTTGAATCTCATCATGTGTTATTGAATTGATTTGATTTTTTTTGTGAATGGTTTGTAATGAAACTTGTCATATTTTCTCATCACACACTCCGCTGTATAATGGCAGAATAGCTGGTAAGGGGTAATGGCCACAGACACCACCTTCACTCCACTTCAGTAGGGGATGACAGGTTTGCTTTAACTCGGTGAGAAAAGTAATGGGTCTGATTTAAAAAAGGGAAAAAAAAAAAAAAAAATTCAATTTTAGACTGGAGCTTTTCAATAGATTCTGTATGACCAATTAAAACTGTATGAATGCTATAATGCATCAAACTAAGCTTAAACATTGGCAACTTAATTATTTTTTTAATCAAATATAAATTGGATCAGTTGTGCCTTTAAGCCAGCCATAGATTGATCAAAACTCAGCCAGTTCACCAGGATCACCTGAATTTTGATCCATCTATGGGCAGGCTAGTTGTACTGAAGTCCATCTATTGATGAGGTTTTTTCTGTACATTCACTGATGCTGGCTATATCTATCTAATCTATCTCATTGCATTCTCACACTGTCAAAATATCATCATGTCCCTTCACTTCCTGTCTCATAGCACAAACGGAGGAAATTCCTCCAAAGTGAGGGATTCCCCATGTGTCACCAGAACTAGTGTCCTCAATGGAAGATTTCCCCTCTATTAGTGCTCTGATGTCAACGCAAAATTTGGGATTTGATTTTATTTTCACTTTTGATGATCATGGTAAACAGGACAAATGGAGAAGGTGAATCTCCCTAACAAGGGCAGAGACAGCGATCCAATCCTGGCAGGGGTTTTAATCCCTCTTTGCTCTATCCAATACTAAAAAAAAAAAAAAAAAAAAAGTTTTGCCCCTTTTTAGTTGCACTTTAATTTTACTTGAATTTACATGTTTCCAAGTAGGCTTCAGATTTCCATCTTAGATCAATGGGAATTTCAGACCTGATCCAGACAGAATCTAAATATCTGGTTATTTTTATTGTATAAAGGTGATTCCAATCTATCCGATTTTGTATTCTTACACAGAACTTCCCAATATTTCAGATTTAAAAAGAAAAAGAACTTTAGCAAAGCAGAGTCACCCTAAAGGAGGGTTGACTGTAGTGTGTCTATATTTGGGGGGAACCTGTACAATACATGTACAAAAAAATGAGTTGCCTACTTTTTTAGCCGAGTGCTGTTGTGGTTTTTTTTTTTTTTGATTACAATTGTATTGCTTTTGTAGTGTTCACGTTTCTTAAGAACTCTGAGATACCCATCAAATAACGCCAGATCCTCCTCATGCTTGTTGCACACTATTTCTTTACACCATAATAACATAATTACATTTAAAAGTGGTTTTAAAAGTCTCATTAACCGCACTCCTAATTCTTGCTATGACTGGGCACAGTGAGAGTGTACTTTTTGGTGCTGCACAACTCTTCTGACGTTGTTCCCTGCGCCATTAACTACACATCCAAAGAGGCTTTGGGCTTGTGCTAATGTGAATTGGGGGGTGGACCTCAACTAAATAAAGTGACATTTGAATGCAATGTCCGTTCCAATATTCTGTTTATTCTGCTGTGATAAGTAAAAGAGCAAATTGGAGTAGCCCATAGCAACCAGTTCAGAATTCATCTTCAAATGGAGCTCCGAGCTCCCCCCCCAAAAAATGAAGTCAGCAACTTTTACCACTTATCTGTCCAGGCATCCAGTGGTGTCCTCATCGAGCAGATTCTTCTATCGGCCATCAGGTGCTGGTGCCATCATCTTGACACTAAGTGAAACAGTTTCTTACTGCGCATGGCCCACAGTCTTCTGGGACCTGTGAAGTGTCCCAGAAGGCTGCAGGGGAAGAAGGGGGTGGGGGACGAACTTCCAGCTCAGTTTGCTGCGGTGAACTGATCCGGGAGTGGGAGTGAGTACGTGTCAAAACCAGGTACCTTCTTCCTCCAAAATGTGACCGTGGGGCTAGAAGGCAGATAAGTGGAGCTTCCCCTTTTGGGTGGTGCTCTGCTTTAGGTGAGTTTAATATTTGGTTGCCACAGTTTAATACACATGCACATCAGTGCTTTTTGCGCCATCTTTGTTAGAAAGCCTCTCTATCCAAAAAAAGGGGAAAATTTGTTTTCAGACAGTTGTAATGATTGGTGCCTTCCATCAAAGTATTGGCTTTTTCTCTGCATCCAGTCCTTGGTTCTGTCTTTCATGCTGTTTGATTTTTTTTCTGACGCTGGCGTTTTCTACCTAGGAAGTTTCAACGCTGCCTTCTTGAACCTGCTTGATCCCCAAGTACTGCTTAAAGCAAAACTTCATCAACTATTTTTTTTTTTTTTTTTTTTTTTTTTTTTAGGTTACGATAGGATAGATTGGGGAAGGATTTGAACCTTTTTTTAGTGCTTTCATTGTTCTTCTTTCTTTTTTTTTTTTTTTTTTCTGTTGAGATCCATGTATTTGTGCTGACTCTTAAGGCGGCCATACATGGATCGAAATTTGGGCGGTTCAGCAGGGACTGGACGAATTTCGATCCATGTATGTGCAGGCTGGTTGTACAGAGGTTGATCATACTACAACCAGCCTGTTTGGATTTTTCCAAAGGGATCAGTGCTGCTGGCTATAGCTGGCAACACTGATCAATAGAACAGCTCGAGTGATTCCCCCATCCACCTTAACTTGTTCAGATCTGCGCTATAGCCGAATGATGGCTACAGTGTGGATCTGCTTTGCCGGGAGGCCATCAATAGACGTCCTCCCCTTTGCACGCTGGCCACACCCCCTGAAGGGCGCACGCGCTGTGATCACCGGTGATCAGAGAAAGGGGTCGATCCCGACCCCTTACCACGTGATCAGCTGTCAGCCAATGACAGCTGATCATGTGATTTAAACAGAAGATTGGTAATTGTTGTTGTGTGTTTTTTTTTTTTTTTCTCACGTTGACAGCATGAGGAGAAAAAAAAGCCGTTTGGTCCCGAAGAGGAAGAGGCGAAGCCGCCTCATATGTGCCTACCAGTACCGCCTGCCAGTGCCCACCAATCAGTGCCAGCAATCGGTGCCACCTATCAATGCCCACCAGTGGTGCCCATCAGTGCTGCCTTATCAGCGTACATCAATGATGGAGAAAAATTACCTGTTTGCAAAATTTATTAACAAAATATAAAACGTTTTTTTATTAATAATAATAATAATAATAATAATAATAATATTATTTTATTTTTTTTGATTTGGTCTTTTTTTAATTTGTTTACCAAAAAATAAAAAACCCAGTTGATCAAATACCACCAAAAGAAAGCTCTATTTGTAGGAAAAAATTATGAAAATTTCATTTGGGTACAGTGTTGGATGACCGCGCAATTGTCATTCAAAGAGCGACAGCGCTGAAGCTGAAAATTGGTCTGGGCAGGAGGGGGGTTTAGTGCCCAGTAAGCAAGTGGTTAAATATGTGTAGGGGGTATAATTGTGTATATATATATATATTTTTTTTTTTCGATCAACCAAAAAATTACTAATGTATGGTCTGTTTAAGCTGTTCTAAAATAGAGTGGACCTGTAATGTTTTGACCCTTAGGCCATTGTAGAGTAGAACAGAGGTGTAATGCATCAACCCTTAAACCATTGTAGAGTAGAGGTGTAATGAGCTGCCATTCAAAACATTGTAGAGCAAAGGTGTAATGTGCCAACCCTCAAACTATTAGAGAGTAGAGCGGAGGTGTATTGAGCTGACCCTCAAACCATGGTAGAGTAGAGCGGAGGTGTATGTGTCGACCCTCAGACCATTGTAGAATACAGCAGAAGTGTAATGTGCCAACCCTCAAGCCACTGTAGAGTAGAGCGGAAGTGTGATGTGCCATTGTGTACTAAGAATTTAGTCCCTTACACTCATTCCCATTGCGGTTGGAATCTCTCCAATCTCTTCAACACGGAAACAAAAATGAAGCTTGATAGAGATTCTGACTAAAGCAATAGCGTGTTTTGTTGGCACAAGAGTTTTAAGAAAACACTGTTTTGTTTAGGATTGGACCATAAATGCCTAACTTGATTTTGGATCGGTCATCCTATCTGTATGTCCATCTATATAATCTTTGTCTTGTCTATGTATAGACCTCCTAACAGAGGGCACACACAGGCACATTTAAACACCCAGAATAAAAATGTGCAAAGTAATAAAAACTACAGCTGCTTAACACTACATCTGAATATATTTAGAAATCTGTTGCGGTTTCTTCATTTTCCTACTAAGCCGGGGAAAAAGTCACTCTCATTTAGACTGATGTGGGGCTAAGCTTGCGGGTTCCTGTATGTTTGCAGCTGTTTAGTTGTTCATAGTTGGGTAATATGAGAAGGTGCACTTTATTTCCAAAAGCTACTGAATACCTACAGCAAGATTCATAGATTAAAAAATAACATAATTTAACAAATCTTGTAAGGCAAAGCATTAAAAATATAAACTTTGTAACTAGTGTGTCATTCAAATATATTTTTTTTTTTTTGATACTACTGCAGAAGTGATTTTTGGGAAATATTCAGATAGTGTAAATTTTTCCATTGTGGCCTTTCTACATTTGAGTGAGGTGTAGTTTGGCAAATGGGGTAGTGACAAATTTCTCTTAAGTAACCCTGTCATAGGAGAAATATAGTGGCTTCCATTGCTGGCCGTTAGTCTCGAATGCCTTAAAGTGGTTCTAAAGGAAGAAGGTTTTTACCGTAGTGCAGCCCCCCTTACACTTGCCTGAGCCCCATCTTGATCCAGCTATGTGCATGGGAGCAGCAGATCTGTCTCTTTCCTCCTGCTGCTGTCAATCTGAGCCAATGAGGAGAGAGAGGGGGTGGGGCCGAGCCAAACTTTGTGTGTGAATGGACAATGTTCATTCAGAGGAGTGCAGCTTGGCAGTTGGGAGCGAGCAAGTGGCTTGCTATTGGGGGCACTTGACAGGGGGAAGGAGCCAGGGCTGCCAGAGGGGACCCCAGAAGATTGTCCCTAAAATTGTCCAAGTGTAACACTTTTTTTTTTTTTAAAGCTTTTGCAGGTTATTAAGTAAGATATACAAAGAACGATGGCCGTAGGATTATAGCTCTCACTCTGACCTGACAATACCCACTGTGTTGTGCAGTTCTTGTAATAATGCACACCTAAAGCAGGTATTGTGTCTTTTCATATGAACCTGAGGGTAGAAGGCTTTCCAAACTGCTTTTGGTGTTTATTTTGTAAAACCTTTCAATTTTTATAACTTTTTTTTTTTTTTTTTTTTACAGCCTTTTTAAAAAAGACATCTGGGGTATGTGAGACCCCTAAGGTCACCCCTGCACTCTGTTGAAGCTGGTTCAGCACAGACTGTGCTCGATCTTCTGCTTTCCTGGCCAGAGATGATGGGATTTGACAGCTTGGAACCTGGAAGTGCTTGGAGCTCAGCACTTCCATATTCATACTACTTAGGGGAGACCAGCAAGTGAAGAAGTTTGCTGGTCTTCTGCCATTCCCATCCTTGCACCCTTCATGGATGTCCTGGGTACACAAGTGGGGCAGAGCACTGAGGTTCCTTCCCATACATGTAGGGTCACTGTAAATCCCTTTTACAAGAAAGCTGCACAAAAACATGTAAACAAACTCTCTAGCTATATCGGCTCTGAGTTTTACATGCTGGTGCTACTGCCGCTGGAAGTTATGGTGGCAGCAGCAAAAGGGTTAAGTCAGCCTATGACCAGACTGGACAATCAGATTTACTTATTCTTAAAGCGGTTGTTAACCTCTGAGATGAAAAATGAACAAAACACATCCCTCTATACTAGTGTGCACTTGCCTTAATCCAAAGCACCAAGTGTGATTCCTAGGCTAAATTTCTTTGTTCTTTCCTCCCTTTGCTATTTACATAATCCCTTCTAAAAGTTTAACTCAACACCACAGAATCCAGGAGACCGCTCCCCCCAATACACAGCCTGTGATTGTCAGGCTCAGCTGGGCATGTTTTCTTATGAGACTGTGTAGAGGGGGTGTGTCCATTCTCTCCACTCAGGTCGCAGGCTACACTCAGCTCTCCCCTTTATTCTGTGGCGTGTGTAACATCAGATCTCTGCCCCCTGCCTCCCTGGAGCTGAGAAAAAGCCTTTGATCTGTGGGATTTTAGAAGACTTTCCTTTGGTAGGAAAGTGCTTCAGGCTGTCGTCCCTCCCTAAGGTATAGAATCTTGCTTATCCTCTCAAGTAGCTGTCCTGGAAGGTGAGGGGGGAAAACCCCTGTTAGACTTACCGGTAACGGTATTTCCAGGATCCTTCCAGGACAGCGTCTATATTCCCACCCTATTCTATTTTTATTTTTTCACTGGTCGACCTTGTTTACCTGGTGGTGGTGGTGTTTTTTTATAATTCTCTGTTTTTTTTTTTTTTTTTTCCTCTGCCGAGTGCACCTTTGGTGGAGGTTACTTGATCTTCTAAACAACTGAGGGTCAGAGGAAAGGGAGAGGGGCCTTGTAAATTGTATCTGATTTGTGTTTCCTGTAGAGGGCGGAGCCAATCATCTCTCAAGTAGCTGTCCTGGAAGGTTCCTGGAAATACCGTTACTGGTAAGTCTAATGGGGGTTTTTTCTTGCATATGATTGGATAGAAATCATCAGAGCTTCCCCTCAGATCTAGCGCAACTTCACTTGCGGGTGTACTTGCAGTGCACAGTATATTTGCCTTTAGTAAATGAACCTCAATGTATTGCATAGAAGTAATAATTTGGATAATGGAATTGATCAGATAATGATGGACATTTTCATAATGGTATTTTCTATAGATTTAAGAATACCCATATTCTAATATGGCAATACTATAAGGTTTTTTTTAAAAAAAAACATACTCCTAATGTCAGATAAGCTACGAACTATATGTAATCCATTATTAATCATGACTTCTAAATCTTGAATAATTTCCCTTGTTTCTATCGAATGCATGCTGTTACATAACTATGTGCTGTGCTCTGCAAGAGATGGTAATCTGTAGTAATTGTGTTTAGTATAGTGCTTTCCTGTCTTGTTGGGTACTTGCCATGGAATGTTTAAGCATTTATCTTGAATGTCTTATGATTCCAGCACAGCAAACAAGGTTATCGGATCTCCCTACTGTGCTGAAACGTTCAGGCTGCCTGCATAGCTCCTCTGTCCTTCGCTTTGCTTTCAGGAATTTGTTGGCTTTTGATAATACACCGCCTTTATAAAATGCCTGCAACACTTCCTGTAAGTTATATCTGTATAAAACATCACTACTTGACGCCATAAAGTTCTGTTTTAGACCGTCATGGAGTTGGCGTACACAATTGTCCAACTCGGATTCAATTCAAACCTGAAGAAATTAAAACATTCTAAAATCTTTCAGCCTGAGATGTATTGTTTTGGGACCAGGTTTTATTTGCATATGGATAATGCTAAATGTTTAAATGTGTTTAACCTCTAACAGGTAACTTCCTCCAGATTTTTACCAATGTCAATACACAGTTGTGCTCATAAGCTTACATACCCTGGCAGACTTTATGATTTCTTGGCCATTTTTCAGAGAATATGAATGATAACACAAACCCTTTTCTTTCACTTATGGTTAGTGTTTGGCAGAAGCCATTTATTATCAATCAACTGTGTTTACTCTTTTTAAATCCTAATGGCAACAGAAACTACCCAAATGACCCTGATCAAAAGTTTACATACCCAGGTGATTTTTGTCTTATAAAATGCACACAAGTTGACACGAAGGGGTTTGAATGGCTATTAAAGGTAACCATCCTCACCTGTGATGTGTGTGTGTATATATAAAAGGTCAATGCGTTTCTGGACTCCTGACAGACCTTTGCGTCTTTCATCCAGTGCTGCACTGATGTTTCTGGATTCCGCGTCATAGGGAAAGCAAAAGAATTGTGAAAGGATCTGTGGGAAAGGGTAGCTGAACTGTATAAAACAGAAAAGGGATAAAAAAAAAGATATCCAAGGATTTGAGAATGCCAATCAGCAGTATTCAAACTCTAATTAAGAAGTTGGAAATGAGGGGTTCTCTGTTGAAACCAAACCACGATCAGGTAGACCAACTAAAATTTCAGCCCCAACTGCCAGGAAAATTGTTCGGGATACAAAGAAAAACTTCTGGCACAAAGAAAGTAATTTGGAGTGATGAGAAAAATTTTAGCTTTTTGGACACAACCATAGAGGCTACATTTGGAGAGGAGTCAACAAGGCCTATGATAAAAGGTACGGAGGAGGATCACTGATGTTTTGGGGATGTGTGAGCTACAAAGGCACAGGAAATTTGGTCAAAAATGTTGGCAAGATGAATGCAGTATGTTATCAAAAAATACTGGAGGAACATTTGTATTCATCAGCCAGGAAGCTGCGCATGGTACGTTCTTGGACATTCCAACATGACAATGATCCAAAACACAAGGCCAAGTTGACCTGTCATTGGCTACAGCAGAATAAGGTGAAGGTTCTTGAGTGGCCATCTCAGTCTCCTTACCTCAATATCATTGAGTCGCTCTGGGGAGATCTCAAATGTGCACTTCATACAAGACAGCCCTAGAATTTATAGGAACTGGAGGCTTTTTGCCATGAGGAATGAGCAGCTTTATCATCTGAGAAGATAAAGAGCCTCATCCACAAATACCACAAAAGACTTCAAGCTGTCCTTGATGTTAAATGGGGCAATACACGATATTAAGAACTAGGGTATGTAAACTTTTGATCAGGGTCATGTGGGTAGTTTCTGTTGCCATTATGATTTAAAAAGAGTAAACACAGAATGGGAGGGGATTTGGGTTTCAAACCAATCCCTCTATACAAAGTCTGTTTCATAGCCTGACATATGTTTGGCCCATTCATCACCTTGAAAATTATTCATTATATGGAAATTATCTTACAACGCATAAGTGATGGAACAAGTAAAAAGTACACAGCTCATATCTTAACTCTCATGTGTCAGGGGGGAAAAAAGGTGTGTTTAACCACCCAAAAATATGCAGCATGGGAAAGACACATGTTGTGAGTGATATTGGTGCTGCCGCCCCGATTGAGATACGATAGATAGATAGATCTATATATCCATGGGGTTTTTGCTTCAGGTGCAGAACTTCTTGCCCCTCTGCTCCCTCAGTGGGTATTCGCCAGTGTGACTCTTTTTGTAAGATGTATTGGGGAATGCGAGTGGCCAAAGAACACTTGGGCTCATCCAACTGATTTTAGAGTAACTCTGGTTAGGAGACTTATCATTTATACCCTTTATTGGTAATTTATATCCCATGTAAATGTCTCATATATACATAAAAAACACTCTTTGTTTAATATGTTGATAATTAAAATGCTAAAAATACAATTTTTTTTAACAGCAAACCAATCCCCTAAAGAAGACCTTGACTATTCTGGTCGAAACGCGTTGGAGATCCTTTACAACAGACATTTGATACATAATGCTGTGTATAATTTTATGTTTGCATTCTTTGTGTACTTTTGAATGGCAATATATCCCCCAACCGGAGCTCATATCTTAATGGCAATGTGTTCATGTTACGATGATAACTTTTCAATAAAGAACCTTTTTTAACAATTTATTTCTTTAAGCTACTAACCCTGCTGCGGAAAAATGCCACTGGGGGAACCTTCCCATATTAGAGTAAACACAGTTGATTGAGAATAAATGGCTTCAGCCAAACACTAACCATGAGTGAAAGAAAAGTTTTTGTGTTCTTCATATTCTCTGAAAAAATGGCCAAGAAATCATAAAGTCTGCCAGGGTATGCAAACTTATGAGCATAACTGTATGTAATCCATGCCAAAAGAGCTTCAGTAATTGTCTGCTTTGAATTTTGCAGCCTAGAGACATGACAGGAAACCTCAAGAGTGAGGGGAAATCACCTCTTTGTTGTCCCCAAAAGAGGTGTTTCATTTGCAAGATTCCCCTTCACCTTCTGGTCTGGGGACAACTCAAATTTTGGATTTCCCATCATTTCATAATCTGTTGCAGTGGTCTGAACACATACACTATATTACCAAGCGTATTGGGATACCTGCCCTTTTCATGCACATGAACTTTAATGGCATCCCAGTCTTAGTCCGTAGGGTTCAATATTGGGTTGACCCACCCTTTGCAGCTATAACCGCTTCAACTCTTCTGGGAAGGCTGTCCACAAGGTTTAGGAGTGTGTCTATGGGAATGTTTTACCATTCTTCCAGCAGCTCATTTGTGAGGTCAGGCACTGATATGTGAATGAGAAGGCCTGGCTCACAGTCTCCGCTCGAATTCATCCCAAAGGTGTTCTATCGGGTTGAGGTCAGGACTCTGTGCAGGCCAGTCAAGTTGCTCCACCCCAAACTCGCTTATCCATGTCTTTATGGACCTTGCTTTGTGCACTGGTCCAAATCATTTGGTGGAGGGGGATTATGGTGTGGGGTTGTTTTTCAGGGGTTGGGCTTGGCCCCTCAGTTCCAGTGAAGGGATCTCTTAAGGCGTCAGCAAACCAAGACATTTTGGATCACTTCATGCTCCCAACTTTGTGGGAACAGTTTGGGGATGGCCCCTTCCTGTTCCAACGTGACTGCGCACCAGTGCCCAAATCAACACACTTCCCAGAAGAGTTGAAGCTGTAATAGTTGCAAATTGTGAGTCAACTCAACATTGAACCGTATGGACTAAGACCAGGATACCATCATGTTCATGAAAAAGGCAGGCGTCACAATATAGTTACATAGTAGGTGAGGTTGAAAAAAGAGTCCAAGTCCATCAAGTCCAACCTATGTGTGTGATTATATGTCAGTTTTACATTGTATGTCCCTGTATGTTGCGGTCGTTCAGGTGCTTATCTAATAGTTTCTTGAAACGACCAATGCCCCCCCCGCTGAGACCACCGCCTGTGGAAGGGAATTCCACATCCTTGCTACTCTTACAGTAAAGAACCCTCTACGTAGTTTAATAAGGGTGCACCGAATGGGTTTTTTGGTGCCGAAACCGATACCGAAAAAAAACAAAAAAAAAAAAAAACACTAGGCTGAGAACCGATACCGAAAATAACCAAAAATGACTGTTTTTAAACCCATATTTTTATATAAAAATGTATTTTTATATTTTGAATAAAACTTATACATTTTTATATAACACATTGCTAATAGTATTAGCACAATTTCCATGCGGTGCACCTCTAGCAGATATGATACAGGAGATGGTCAGAGACTGCAGACATAGTACAGGAGATGGTCAGAGACTGCAGACGTGGTACAAGAGATGGTCAGACTGCAGACGTGGTACAGGAGATCAATGCAGCCTCACCAGTGTCCATAAAATGCAGCCTGCCAGTGCCCAGCAGCCTACCAGTGCTCATCATTTGCAGCCTGCTTGTGCCTTACCAGTGCCCAGCAGCCTACCAGTGCCCATCATGCAGCCTGCCTTAGTATGTCAGACAGGATTAGGACAGGGCAGCGTTACCAAGGCAAAGCCAAGAACAGTGCTCTATCTATGTGCAGCGCCGTGGGGGTTAAGAGTGTAGGACTTATTCTGTGACATGCTATTAGAAACAGTGAGCCCGCTCGGTGAAGCTTAGCTTAGTATCGTCCGCAAATACAGAGATTGAACTGTTTATCCCATCCTCCAGGTCATTTTATGAACAAATTAAATAGGATTGGTCCCAGCACAGAACCCTGGGGGACCTCACTACCCCCCCACCCCCCCCCCAACCATTCTGAGTACTCCCCATTTATCACCACCCTCTGAATTCGCCCTTGTAGCCAGTTTTTAATCCATATTCTTACCCTATGGTCCATGCCAACGGACCTTATTTTGTACATGGGGAACGGTGTCCAATGCTTTTGCAAAATCCAGATACACCACGTCTACGGGCCTTCCTTTATCTAGATGGAAACTCACCTACTCATAGAAGATTAATAGATTAGTTTTTCAAGAACGATTCTTCATGAATCCATGCTGATTACTGCTAATGATACAGTTCTCATTATTAAAATCTTGTATATAGTCTCTTATCATCCCCTCCAAGAGTTTACATACTATTGATGTTAGGCTAACTGGTCTGTAATTCCCAGGGATGTGTTTTGGGCCCTTTTTAAATATTGGTGCTACTTTGGCTTTTCTCCAATCAGCTGATACCATTCCAGTCTGTAGACTGTCGGTAAAAATTAGGAACAGTGGTCTGGCAATTACTTGACTGAGTTCCCTAAGTACCCTTGGGTGCAAGCGATCTGGTCCCGGTGATTTATTAATGTTAAGTTTCCCAATACTTTTGGTAATCTAGTGTATTTGATCTGCACTGCACAGGCTGCAATAAAATCTGACAAAGGTTCGAACGCTTCCATACGCTATACAAAATAGATGTTTTGGCTAGAGATACACTTTTAGGGCCGCTTCACACTTGGAATGTGGTGCGCATTCTGTGCGATTCACATGCAGTTCTGTGCAGTGTGAGTTCAGCCCATTCATTTTGAATGGGCTGAAATCGCACCACACCAAAAGTAGTACATGCACTACTTTTGAAAACGCACAGCAACCAGTTTGCATTGTACTTTTGTATTTGGGGGGTCACTAACATTGCACTGACACCCGCTGCAGATCACAAGGGAAGTGCGCTTTGAATGCAGTGCGTACAGAACACAGGTTTCCTGCACCGCGTTCAAGTGTGAATGGGTCCTCAATGGGGTAGACTGGTAAACCATAAGATGTTACTATTTCTTTTTATTAAACTCTGTTAACCATACTTAGCATTGGTTTGTTTTTTTGCAGTTTGTGTCCTGTTGGGGAAAGTTCCCTTTACTTCCTGTTCTTGAGCTGCAGTAGGAAGTGACAGGAAATCTCTCCAAAGTAAGAGGGAATTCTCTTGGAACAGCAATCCTTATTGGATTATTTACTCTCGCTTCTTGTTCCGGTGCTGACAACTGTAAAATCCTGAATATCCAACCACTTTCTGTCTTAGTGACAGTGGTGTGCAGGACAAATACAGAGGGGGATCTCCTAAATGGGGAACAGACTGCAATTTAAAATCTGACAAGGGTTCTTATTTGTTACCCTTTCCAAAACTAAAGAGGAAAAACTTTGGCTATTCATACCCTTTTTAAAGCGGAATTTTACATTTTTAGATTGGGCCCCAGGAGCTTATAACGTTAATGTGCTTGTATGCACAGCTTATTGGCACATTATGGCAGACTTACCTGGTTGATGATCCCCTTCAGCGCTGTGCTGACAGTGCTTCTGTCAGTCATGGGTGCTGTTACCTCCTCCTGGTCTTCCTTCCAGGGCCCAGCTCTTCAGCCGCATGCGCATGGGGGTCCCATCGTCATGGCACAGAGCCATGCTATAAACGTACGCCAAGCTGCACATGCGTGACACGGTTTACACAAACTCTAATAGGTAGGGAAAAGGGTTTATGACAGAAGAGACTAATAGGGGAGGAGGGTTTGGTTTTATTACGCTTTAAAGCGGTGTTCCACCCCAAAAACAAAAAACAAAAAAAAAAACATTAAAAGCCAGCAGCTACACATTCTGCAGCTGCTGGCTTTTAACAATAGGACACCACTTACATGTCCTGGAGGCCCAGCAGTGTCGGCACCGCAGCTGATGTTTGCTTCACGCCAGGAACCCTACTGCGAATGCGCAAGGCCCTGCTCCTCTCTCCTACTGGCCCGGGGACAGGGATAGGAGGAAGGAGCCCCACGGTGATGTCACGGGCTGCGGCCCGGACTCCCGGAAGTGGGAACAGGATACCTGTCGTGCCAATTGTGGCATGGAAGGAGGAGAGGAGACAAATGAGCGGAAGTTCCACTTTTTGGTGGAACTCCACTTTGTTTTTTTACTACACTTTCCAGCCACAAAATGCCTTTTGTAAAGCTGTATAAATGAAACAACTAGATCTTAATGTGATATATTAAAGGCAAGTTTTTTTTTTTTGTTTTTTTTTTTTTCATTTTATTACAATAACAAACTTGTTATAAATCCTGCTCTATGCAGTGGTTTTGCACAGAGCAGCCCCAATCCTCTTCTCGGGTCCCCCGCTGGCGCTCCTGGCCCCTCCCTGCTGCCAAGCTGTGGGGGCACCTGAGCAGGCTCACTCCCAAGCCGCTGCTCTCCATGTACATTCAGACACTGAGCTGTGGCTTGGCCCTGCCCCCTCACTCTTCTCACTGGCTGTAATTGACGGCAGCAACAGCCAATAGCCCCTGCTGCTGTTTCAACCAATGAGGAGGTAGAGTCCCTGGAGAGTCGTGGCTCTTGTGCATATCTCTGGATTGCAATGGGGCTCAGGTAAATATTAGGGGGGCTGCTGTACACAGAAGGTTTTTTGCCTTCATGCATAGAATGCATGAAGATAAAAAAAAACCTTGAGCCTTTACAACCACTTTATTAGGGGTGGTTAAATATTTTAGGAGCGCTACACAATTTTTTTGTATTGATTAACTTTTTTAAAGTTGAGCTAACTTCATAATATTTCATGATAGCTCTGAAGAGGTGAAATGTTCTTTTTCTGAGTATGTGGTGCAGCGAGTCGCTCTCTAGCTAAGCATATCTATTTAACAGGCACACCCTATAGTGATTTTCCACTTCTAAGTGAAAGTCTCTTTTTCACTTTTTACGTGAATATTGTTTTCCTGCAGGTTGATTTTGCTGGGCCAGGACAATACAAGGGTGGGAGCTTACCAGGGAAGACGCCTGTGAACAGGATATCCCACCCAGCTCTGGAGGAAAGAGGCTGAAACTGCTAAAAATAATTTGTAAAGAGAACTTAGAGTGTCAGCTCCGATGACAACCAGCGTGGTGTTCATAACCAGACATGTATTTTCCTAATGCATCAGCACTTCAAGGGACGTGAAAAGTGTCGTAGGTGTGGCATCTCAAGGGTGTAATTGTTCTACTTGGCAGGATTAAAGAAGATTTATCATTCATGTTTGTTTTTTTTTTTTTTTTTTTTTAATCACTTTCATGTCTAAATTAAATTGCAGCTGCGTCTCTGATCAGTGTCTGCAGACATAGTACAGGCGATGGTCAAAGACTGCAGGCATGAAACAAGAGATCAATGCATCCTACCTGTGCCCAGAAGCCTCACCAGTGCCCATCATATGCAGCCTCACCAGTGCCCATCATATGCAGCCTTCCCAGCAGCCTCACCAGTGCCCATCATATGCAGCCTACCAGTGCCCAGCAGCCTCACCAGTGCCTGTCATATGCAGACTGCCTGTGCCCAGATCAGAGCGGTGATCTCTGTGTGTCACGGAGCTGCATTTGAACTGCCTGGGCCGCAGTAACAATGTCCCGCCTCCTGTGATCACGTAACACTGATTCAATGTCCCGGCATTGGATCAGTGTGCCATCTATCACAGGAGGCGGGACATTGTTACTATGGCCCGGACAATTCAGCTCTGTGACACATGGAGATCGGGGTGGGGAGAGGAGGAGGGAGGGGAAGAGAAAGGAGTGGAGGACTGGGCGCGCCAGGGTGACACTCCCGCAATGGGCGGCACCCGGGGTGGACCCCGCCCATTTCGGTATTGATTTTCTTTTCTTTCGGCCGAATGAAAAAACAGTTTTCGGCAGACGAAATTTCGGTTCACCTCTAGTGAAAGTGTGGCGTGCATTTGTATTCAGCCCCCCCTATACTATGTAGAACCGCTCTTCGCTGCAATTAAACCTGCAAGTCTGTTTTGGGGATGTCTCTACCAGCTTTGCACATCTAGAGTGAAATGTTTGCCCATTCTTCTTTGCAAAATAGCTCAAGCTCTGTCACGTTGGATGGAGAGCGTCTCTGAATAGCAATTTTCATGTCTTGCCACAGATTCTCAATTTGGATCTAGGTCTAGACTTTGACTGGGCCATTCAAATGCCCCGTACACACGGTCGGATTTTCCGACGGAAAATGTTCGATGGGAGCTTGTTGGAAATTCCGACCGTGTAGGCTCCATCGGACATTTTCCATCGGAATTTCTGTCACACAAAATTTGTCAACAAATTCCGATCGTGTGTACACAATTCCGATGCACAAAGTTCCACGCATGCTCGGAATCAAGCGGAAGAGCCGCACTGGCTATTGAACTTCATTTTTCTCGGCTCGTCGTACATGTTGTACATCACCGCGTTCTTGACGTTGGGAATTTCCAACAAGATTTGTGTGACCGTGTGTATGCAAGACAAGTTTGAGCCAACATCCATCGGGGGAAAAAAAACATGGATTTTGTTGTCGGAATGTGCAATCGTGTGTACAGTGCATAACACAAGAGTATACTGTGATCGAAACCATTCCATTGTAGCTCTGGCTGTATGTTTAGGGTCGTTGTCCTGCTGAAAGGTGAACCCCCATCCCAGTCTCGTCTTTTGCAGACTCTAACAGGTTTTCTTCTAAGATTGCCCTGTATTTGTCCTCATCCGTCTTCCTATTAACTCTGACCAGCTTTCCTGTATCTTCTGAAGAAAAGCATCCCCACAACATGATGCTGCCACCACCATATTTCACAATGGGGTTGGTGTGTTCGGGGTGATGTGCAGTGTTAGTTTTCTGCCACACATAGTGCTTTACTTTTAGGCCAAAAAGTTACATTTTGGTCTTATCTGACCAGAGCACCTTCTTATACATGTTTGCTGTGTCCCCCACATGGCTTCTTGCAAACTGCAAACGGGACTTCTTCTGGCTTTCTTTCAACAATGGCTTTCTTCTTGCCATTCTTCCACAAAGGCCAGATTTGTTGTCCTGTGGACAGATTCTCCCACCTGAGCTGTGGATCTCTGCAGCTCCTCCAGAGTTACCATGGGCCTCTTGGCTGCTTCTCTGATAAATGCTCTCCTTGCCCGGCTTGTCAGTTTAGGCCATGTCAAGGTAGGTTTGCAGTTGTGCCATACTCTTTGCATTTTCAGATGATGGATTGAACAGTGCTCCATGAGATGTCAAAGCTTGGGATATTTTTTTATAACATAACCCTACCTTAAACTTCTCCACAGCTTTATACCTGACCTGTTTGGTGTGTTCTTTGGCCTTTGTGATGCTGTTTGTTCACTAAGGTTCTCTAACAAACTTCTGAGGGCTTCACAGAACAGCTGTATTTATACTGAGTTTAAATTACACACAGGTGGACTTTATTTGCTAATCAGGTGATTTCTGAAGGCAGTTGATTTTAGTTAGGGTTATCAAAGTAAAGGGGACTGAATACAAATGCATGCCACACTTTTTAGATATTAATTTGTAAAAAAAAAAATTGAAAACCATTTGTCATTCTACCACTTCACAATTATGTGCCACTTTGTGTTGGTCTATCACAAAATACATTAACCTTTTTGGTTGCAACATGACAATGTTAACAATTTAAAGGGGTATGAATACTTTTTCAAGGCACTGTATGTCTATGCTTTTTTCGTTCTGAGCTGATACACTGGGAGTTTCCTTGTGTTGGCTACTCTGAAGGCGAAAATTCAATTCTCCATTAAAGCCCATCCCAGCTGTTGAAAGGGACACTGTACCTTTGACCTTTTTTTTATAATTTTGTCCAGTTGAGTGGTTCGTGGTGGAGTAAACATAATTTCACCCATATCTCAGTCCATATATTGGAAGATTATTGTTGAAGACTTCTCGACTTAAAGGGTAACTCTACATTAATGGAAAAAAAAAAATCTAGCATACAGTCCAGTGATGGTGAACCTTGGCACCCCAGATGTTTTGGAATTACATTTCCCATGGTGCTTAACCACTTAAGGACTAGCCTCGTTTTGGATTTTAGGTGTTTACATGTTTAAAACAGTTTTTTTTGCTAGAAAACTACTTAGAACTCCCAAACATTATATATTGTTTTTTTTCTAACACCCTAGAGAATAAAATGGTGGTCATTGAAATACTTTTTTTTGCACCGTATTTGCGCAGCGGTCTTATAAGCGCACTTTTTTTGGAAAAAAAAAACACTTTTTTGAATAAAAAAATAAGACAACAGTAAAGTTAGCCCAATTTTTTTTTTTATATTGTGAAATATAATGTTACGCCAAGTAAATTCATACCCAACATGTCACGCTTCAAAATTGCGCCCGCTCATGGAATGGCGTCAAACTTTTACCCTTAAAAATCTCCATAGGCGACGTTTAAAAAATTCTACAGGTTGCTTGTTTTGTGCTACAGAGGAGGTCTAGGGCTAGAATTATTGCTCTCGCTCTACCGGTCGCGGCGATACCTCACATGTGTGGTTTGACCACCGTTTTCATGTGCGGGTGCTACTCGCATATGCGTTCGCTTCTGCGCGTGAGCTCGTCGGGACGGGGGGTTTTTAAAAAAAAAAAAAAATGTATTTTTATTATTTATTTTACAATATTTTATTTATTTTTACACTGTTTAAAAAAAAAAAAAATGGTGTCACTTTTATTCCTATTACAAGGAATGTAAACATCCCTTGTAATAGAAAAAAGCATGACAGGACCTCCTTAAATATTAGATCTGGGGTCAAAAAGTCCTCAGATCTCATATTTGGACTAAGATGCAAAAAAAAAAAAAAAAAAAAAAAAGTCATTTGAAAAAATGACCTAAAAAAAATAAAATATGCCTTTAAGAAAAGTGGACGGAGCTGACATAATGACGTCGCTTCAGCCGTCCAATGGTATGGAGACGGGTGGCGGCCATCTTAGCCTCACTGGTCTCCATACCCAGGCACTGAAAGGTCCCGATCTCCTCCGCCGCTACTGACGGCTCCGGTAAGCGGCGGAGGGCGCGGGAGAGCGGTGGTGGGGGGTGGCACCTCTCCCACCGCCGATAACGGTGATCTCGCGGCGAACCTGCCGCAGAGACCACCATTATCGTACACTAAACCGGCTCCTGTAAAGATGGATACCTCGGTTGTGGCAGCAGCTGCTGCCGTTACCGAGATATCCATCTTCAAAGTGCCGACATATATGTACAGGAGCCGGTCGGTAAGTGGTTAATTACGCTACAGTGCATGAGCATCATGGGAAATGTAGTTCCAAAACATCTGGGGTGCCAAGGTTCACCATCACTGGTTGCTACACAAATCCTATTGTAATTGAATGGTATTTAAAAATTAGCTTTCCTTTTCAGTCTGCAGCTTTGCAAAGGGGAAGGAGCATATTTCTTTGCTCAGAAGTCACAGGTGCTTGCATACAGCATTCTGCAAAAAAATGAATAACAGGCTGACAGACCCTGCAGCTGTACACATATAACCGCATATCTGAGTGGTTACATGTGTACAGGGATGGATGAGTGGCCCTGGACATAAACTCTCTGCATGCTACTGACTTTCCTGATCCCTGCCAAGTGCCTTCTCCCAGTCCAATGAGAGCATCTAAGTGGCCAGCACGTGCTCCTTATTGTACAGGGGAATTCCAGTTGCTGTTGCTTAGCTAGAAGTCGGGAAGTTGGTTTACTACATTTGTAGGCCACAAAACCGAACACAAGAACTTGGCAAAGCACCAAAGAGCCATTGTCGCCATTCCTTACATGCCATGTGTCTACCACCAGCACGGAGTACTCAGACACACCGATATGATATATGCATGTCAAATCTTTTGTCATAATTGTATAGTAACTACAGCAACAGCTGACTTTTTTTTTTTTTTTTTTTTTTTTTTACAAACAAGGTTAAAATTCTAAATTATGCTGAATGGAAAAGTGATTACATTTCCCTATTCTGCAGAATTCACATCTGGAGGCTGCAGAGAGGGGAGGGGGGAGCCCTGGAGACTAGAAAAATGACAATTTGAATTCCTGGAGACAAGTGCAGGCAGGGAGGTATGTGTGTCAGTGATGTGACTGAGAAGAACAGACTCGCTTATGTACTGGAGATGGAGGCAATGCGCAGGATCCCGAATGCCAAATTTCAATTATATCCCAGTCCCTTCCTTCTGTTACATATTTGTTGTGCATTCTTCATTTTCTTTGACGTTTAATTTTTCCTCATTTTTCATGTATCTCCTCTTTGTCCTTGTACCTTGCTTTATATTTTCACAATGAACGGGTGGCTATGGGAGATCACATGCAGGGAATCCGGTGTGTGTGTGTTTTTTTTTTTTTTTTTCTTTGTGTGTGTGTGTGTGTGTATTTTATATATAGCCTTGTTCTTCTTGACGCTGAAGATGGTTCTTAATGACATTGGCTGTATGTTTGGGGTTGTTGTCCTGCTACAGAATAAATTTGGGGCCAGTCACACACCTCCCTAATGGTATGGCATGATGGATAAGTATCTGCCTGTATTTCTCAGCATTGATCCTGACCAAATCTCCAACTCCATTTGCAGAAATGCAGCCCCAAACTTGCAAGGCACCTCCACCATGCTTCACTGTTGCCTGCAGACACTCATTATTGTACTGCTCTTAAGCCCTACGGTGAACAAACTGCCTCCTGCTACAGCTAATTCTTTCAAATTTTAACTAACCAGTCAAGAGCACCTGCTGCCATTTTTCTGCACCCCAGTGTCTATGTTTTCATCCATAGTTGAGTCGCTTAGCCTTGTTTCCACTTCGGAGGTATGGCTTTTTGGCCAGGATTCTTCCAGGATGACCACTTTTGGCCAGAACTCTCCAGACAGTAGATGGGTGTACCTGGGTCCCACTGGTTTCCACCAGTCCGGTGCTGATGGCCCTGCTGGGCATCTTCCGATGTCGAAGGGAAGTGAGCATGATGTCTTTCATCTGCTGCATTAAGTTTCCTTGGCCAACCCCTGCATCTACGGTCCTCAACATTGCCAATTTCTTTGTGGTTCTTCAAATGAGTTTGAACAGCACGTCTTGAAACCCCGGTTTGCTTTGAAATCTTTGCTTGGGAGAGACCTTGAGAGACCTTTTTTAACCACTTCCCACACGCCGTCATATGACGTCGCAGACTTTGAGTGGTGATATCTGAATGCCTGCAATTACAGGCATCATTCAGATATCATCTTTTACAGCCGGCGATTCCCTGCATCCTGTTCAGACGCTTGTTTGTTTTTACAGGCATTATATACAAAATAATTCTGCTCTGCTAGAGAAGAAACAAGCAGCTAACACAACCAACAAGATGTAAACAATAGCAAAAACAAAATAAGTGTAGCGCTATGAGATAATAAAAAAGTCCAATGTAAAAAACATTAAACCGGCAGTTCAAAATATAATGGCCAAAGAAGGGTCATCCTTGGGAAAAAGATGAGGAATCTTCAAAAACCAGACACTTCAAATATATAAACCATCTGGAGTGGAGACATGCACAACACCACCAAAAGTGAAGAGGCTTACCAGAACCGGTGGACCCAACGGGGCGTATGCTGAGTAGGGTCAGATAGGCTTAGGTGGTGATTGGCTGCCGGAGGCCTGGAAGGGCAATGTTGATGGAATGGCTCACATGTTGCTGTGTTCCTCAAAACGATATTAGAACCGGGGAGTATGGAACAAACGACACGAATATATCCCTCAGAACGAAGTTAAAAACCAAAGGATGGCAGTAGCAAATGGAAAAAGAGAAGGAATGGCCACATAGTGTAAATCTGTATAAAATTGGAATTTATTTAAAATTAATATACACTCACATGTAGATATGTAAAAAACAGCGCTGCAAAAAAGTGGCGACAGTGGGGTCCTACCCAAAGGACCCCACTGTCGCCACTTTTTTGCAGCGCTGTTTTTTATATATCTACATGTGAGTGTATATTAATTTTAAATTAATTTTATTTTAAATTAATTTTAAATAAATTCCAATTTTATACGGATTTACACTATGTGGCCATTCCTTCTCTTTTTCCATTTGCTACTGCCATCCTTTGGTTTTTAACTTTGTTCTGAGGGATATATTCAATGTGTCGTTTGTTCCATACTCCCCGGTTCTGATATCGTTTTGAGGAACACAGCAACGTGTGAGCCATTCCATCAACATTGCCCTTCCGGGCCTCCGGCAGCCAGTCACCACCTAAGCCCATCTGACCCTACTCGACGTACGCCCCGTTGGGTCCACCGATTCTGGTAAGCCTCTTCACTTTTGGTGATGTTGTGCATGTCTCCACTCCAGATGGTTTATATATTTGAAGTGTCTGGTTTTTGAAGATTCCTCATCTTTTTCCCAAGGATGACCCTTCTTTGGCCATTATATTTTAAACTGCCGGTTTAATGTTTTTTACATTGTACTTTTTTATTATCTCATAGCGCTACACTTATTTTGTTTTTGCTATTGTTTTTACAGGCAGCATGAAACAGTACATCATTTTTTTTTTTTCCCCCAGAAAAATGCGTTTGAAAAATTGCTGCGCTGCGCTCTGAGGAATGAGTAAAGACAATTCTATAGCTGCCACTTGAAATAATGAAAATACGTGATCCGAATTCAAACCCCAATAGGTGTGAGCAGGGCTTTTTTTCAGCAGGAACTAGGGGGAACTCAGTTCCTCCACCTCTGGCTCAGGTCTTCTGCTCCCTGCTCACCACTATCACTTGGTAACACTGAAGTCCAGCTTCTGCATTTACAAGTGATCGCTTATCCCCCAGTAGCTCCCACAGGTCAGATCTCCTGCACAGATCCCACTGAGTGCCAGACAGGCATAAGGGAGATACAGAACAGGTGCCCAGGGTTCAGTGCAGTCATGGGCAGAAGAGGGTGCGTGGTAGGCTGCACCCTCTGTGGTCTCCATTTTTTCCCCTGGTGACCAGTTGATGCTCCTACTGCATGATCTCCCTTGCAAGTGACTATAGTATAGTATGCTGGGAGGTACTACAGCCGGATAGGTGCTTCAGCTTAATATTGCAAGAAAGGTAAGAAATATGACAGATGGTGGAGCTTTTAAGGAGGGGGGAGAAGATGAGGGCAGTGGAGGAAGGGGTTGTACGCTCCATTTGATGCCATCTGGCAGGTATGTGTGTGTGGCGGGCATGGTTGAGTTCCTGCACCTATTCTCTGAGGAAAAAAAAGCCCTGGGTGTGAGAATGAATGGTGGCGCTAATATGAAAAATAACTACTAATTATATATATATATATATATATATATATATATATATATATATATATATATATATATATATATATATATATATATATATATATATATATATATATATATATATATATATATAAAATAATAAAAATATATCAAGTGATTCAATAGAATAATGGTGAAACCTAAATGCATCCAAATTAGGATCCAAAATAAGAATGACGTGATTAACCAATAGATATCACCCTGAGACAAGTGTTTAAATATGTGTCACTTCTCAAAATTACATACCATGTACAAAAGCATAAAAAAGTCCATATGATGTGAAAAAGCACACATAAGCTAAGACCTAGTGGGATGAATATGTCACATCTCAAAAAGATATGATAAGTGACTAATAAAGATGCATAAAACAGTCCGTATGCAAAGTGAACAAGAGAAAATGAATTAAAAATACAAAAAAATGATACACCTCGTGACAGATGTGGGATGAGTGTATCACTTATTAAAAAACTGATGAATGAAACCAGTCTATGTATGTATGGCTATTTTTATTTACCACTGCATAGAGATATTTACGAATAAATTGCCTTTTTTTAAAACTTTACATATTAACTAAATTATACACCACACACTTTTTTTTTTAAGGTTATTAACCGATTAATCGAAACAATAATCGGCCAACTAATCGATTATGAAAATAATCGTTAGTTGCAGCCCTAGCCGCATATCAGTGCCTCCTTATCAGTGCCACCTTAATTGTGGTCATAAGTGCCCCTCCACCCGACTGACTAGTGTCAGCGATTTATTGCCGCAATGTTTTTTTTGCTGTGATATCTGTTGATGCCTTGGAGTTCAGGCTGGAGCTGCCTCACTTTCTTTGCTTTAACAAATACACTCTTCTTTTGCAAATATTCATGTTACTACAATTGTTTTAAAATATTTTATGGCTGATGGATCATGCCTGTCTGTCTTGCTGCAGTCTAATTTTAGTTCTCTCCATTGTGTCATATTGTTTGCCCTTTAAATAAAAGTTACTGCAGTATTGCGCTTCTAGTAAAAAGCGTTCACTTCCAGATGACATGCTGTGTGATGTGGCTTATGGTTAAAACTTTGAAACTGCTCCTTGATGGTATATCTTTAATTAGACATTTCTATAAACAATACCTGGGTTGCTTCACCTTCAAAGATAAACTGAGGGACACACCCAGATGCGTGATGAGTCTAATGACTGCACGCGACATGTTTGGGTTGTTAGAGTAGTTTAAGGACAATTGAACTATTACAGCACGCTTAATACAAACCTTTGCTCCCTTTTTAGCAATTACATAATCCCAGACTCTCCCCCCTCCCTTGTTACACATGTGGAAAGTCATTTTTTTGAGGGGGTCACGATTATGTTTTCTATCAAATACTTGCCCCCACTTCCTTATTCCTCACCAAGGCAAGGATGATGTTTTGGTTCCAACCAACCCCCACCATTGGCGTTCTCGGATCTCGTCACACATCCCAGGAGACTTCACAACAATATCATCCGGTCAGTGCATGTCACACATGTGTAGTAGGTGGCAGGAAGTTGCAGTTAAAGCAGAGTTCCAGTCTGGAGCAAAAAAAAAAGTCAGCAGCTACAAATACTGTAGCTGCTGACTTTTAATATATGGACTCTTACCTGTCCAGGGAGCCCGCAATGTCTGCAAATGAAGCCGACCCGTACATCAGCTCCGGGTGCGGGCACTGGCATCCTTACTAAGGGAAACGGGAAGTAAAGCTTGTTCCCTACTGAACATGTGCGAGTCATCGCACAACGCTTTTCTAAATGGTCCAGTCATCTTCTGGGACATACACAGGTCCCAGAAAACGACAGGGGAAGGAGGAGGGAAAAAAGAAAAAAACAGTGGAAGTGACGTATGTCGCCACGGCAATGTGGGACGGAATTCCCGAAGAAAATAGAAGATAAAGGTATGGGGAAAAAACAAAAATATCCTAAAATGAGGGGAGGTAGGGTGTGCTTGGGAGTTTTGTAAGAAGTTAAATTTTTATCTGGAACTCCACTTTAACACCTGAATCCAAGATGGCAATGCAAGACCAAGGACCGCACTAAAGAAAAGACAATGCTGGGCTTCTTGGGCTGATAAGTGCGTGTTTAGTAGACATTAGCATTACTTTTTTTCTGACCCAGGTGAAGTTCCTCTTTATGGAGAACCTGTACTATGAAGAATATGAGGCAGTCAAAAAAACCCCCCAAAAAAACTAGTTGCCTGGGTAACTCGAACTTAAAGTGGTTCTAAAGGCATAAGATTTTTTTTTTTATCTTAATGAATACTATGCATTAAGATAAAAAAAAACAAAAAAACTGTGTGCAGCAGCCCCCCTAATGCTTACCTGAACCCTATCTCTATCTAGCGATGTTGCGTGAGAGATTCGGCTGACCAAGACACTCTCTCTCCTGATTGGCTGAGACACGCAGCGGGCGCCCGCTGCTGTTAATCAAAGAATCAAAGCCAGTGAGTAGACGGGTGGCGGTGCTGAGCCGCGGCTCTGTGTCTGAATGGGCACACAGAGCAGCAGCTCTGCTCGGGTTTCCCCATAGCAAGCTGGAGGCCAGGAACACCAAGGAGGGACCCGAGAAGAGGAGGATCAGGGCTGCTCTGTGCAAATCCAATGCACAGAGCAGGTAAGTATAACATGTTTGTTATTTTTAGACAAAAAAAATCAAGACTTTACTATCACTTTAAATTGGTTCTAAATTCATAATGTTTTTACCTTTTTTTTAATGTAATCTCTCTGTGATTAGGATCCCCCAGCCACACCTTATACTCACCAGAGCCCCATCTCGATCCAGCGCTGTTCCCAGGATCAGCGTCGATCTCTGCTCTTTCCCTCCTCCACAGGGCAGATGGCAACGGGAGGCATTCACTCCTACTGCTGTCAAATACTGTGACCAGGGAGGGAGTTGGGGGGGGGGGGGGGGGCAGGGTCCAGTAACGCTGTCTGTGTGGATGGACGCAGGCATCTCAGCTTGGAATCAAGTCGGCACAGGTGCCCCGTAGGAAGCCGCTTCCTATAGGGGCACTTCCTGAAGAGAAGAAGGCAGGAATACCAGCGTGACACCCTAAAATAGAAGTTTCCTTGTGCAAAACATTACACAAAGTGGGTAGTCGTGACATGTTTATTATTTTAATTAAGAAAAAAAGCCTTAGAATCACTTTTAGTGCTGGTTCACACTGATATGGTGTGGGAAACGCAGTGATTCCTGTGCATTTCCAAGTCTGTATAGCATTCACACTATGTTCATGTGATCAGCTGTGGGTGTTTTAATTAAAAGTTAACAACACCCCAAAAGCAGGTCGCAAAGCACAATATAACCACCCATGTGATCCGGTTTTAGTGCGAACAAAAAAAAAGCTTTTTCTTGCAGATGTGGTGTGATTTAAATCACTCAGATGAATGGGCTCAAATCGCACAGAATTGCTACAAGGTCTCAGGTGTCAATGGAGAGCAAGGTGTGTTAAATTTGGTGTTATCGCTCTCACTCTCTTACAGGTCACTGGAAGTTCAACATGGCACCTCATGGCAAATAACTCTCTGAGGAACTGAAAAAAAAGAATTGTTTCTATACATAAAGATGGCCTAGGCTATAAGAAGATTGCCAAGACCCTGGGAGAAATGGGGAGGGTACTACTAGAGTAACCAAAAGTCGGATTTTGAAGGCAAGGAAACAATGGGGAGATGACCAAGATTAATATTCATCACATTTATTGAAAAAAGTACAAAATATAAACATAATATTCAAAAAGGATAAAAAGCACATAATACATGCATATGATACTGTTTGTACATTGAGCCATTGTGCGTCTACGCGTTTTGCCGTTAGGCTTCTTCAGGACACGACCAAGGTTCAGAGAAGTAACAAAAAAGAGACAAGAGAACAAATCTCACTATCTGAAATGAGATATACTGTAATTAAAATCATAGCTATTGCACAAACATAGATTAAAAAGCATATCCAAGAGAGACCAAAAGGGACATATAGCATTAAAAGGTACCTTGAATTGAAATACGTCTTATGTACAGAGCCCAAATAGGCGAAGAGTTTTCAAAACTATGGGCTGTAAATAAATACAATAGGTTCAAGCAGATGTGCTGATAAGAACGTTAAGACAGAAACAAACTATGCAAAAAAACAAAAATACCTACTGATAAATTTCAAATAACAAAAACAGGGGCGGATGTAGACCTTCATTCAGAGTATACACCGGACCAGCAGAGCAATAATATTATCAGGTGGTCCAATATTCACAGAAAGAACAGACCCTTAGTGGGGTTGAGCAATGCTAGCAGCAAACATAGAGCCTGGACTAGCATGCTATGCCTATAGACAAAGTGTGAAAGTGCATATTAGGGACCATTGGTGGTAGTCAAAACAAAAAAAGATTTAGATATAATAAAAGGCTGGTAAGTAGTACTTGCATAAAGGATCACATTTTTTATTTTTTTATTTTTATTTTGACTATCTCACCAATGGTCCCTAATATGCACTTTCTTTCACACTCTTTGTCTATAGGCATAGCATGCTAGTCCAGGCTCTGTGTGCTGCTAGCATTGCTCAACCCCACTAAGGGTCTGTTCTTTCTGTGAATATTGGACCACCTGATAATATTATTGCTCTGCTGGTCCGGTGTATACTCTGAATGAAGGTCTACATCCGCCCCTGTTTTTGTTATTTGAAATTTATCAGTAGGTATTTTTGTTTTTTTGCATAGTTTGTTTCTGTCTTAACGTTCTTATCAGCAAATCTGCTTAACCTATTGTATTTATTTACAGTTCATAGTTTTGAAAACTCTTCGCCTATCTGGGCTCTGTACATAAGACTTATTTCAATTCAAGGTACCTTTTAATGCTATATATCCCTTTTGGTCTCTCTTGGACAGTGCAACATATGCTTTTTAATCTATGTTTGTGCAATCGCTATGATTTTAATGACCGTATATCTCGTTTCAGATGGTGAGATTTGTTCTCTTGTCTCTTTTTTCTTACATCTCTGAACCTTGGTCGTGTCCTGAAGAAGCCTAAGGTCGAAACGTGTAGACGCACAAGGGCTCAATGTACAAATTGTATCATATGCATGTATTATGTGCTTTTTATCCTTTTTGAATATTATGTTTATATTTTGTACTTTTTTCAATAAACGTGATGAATATAAATCTTGGTCATCTCCCCATTGTTTCCTTGCCTACAAAATCCGACTTTTGGTTACTCTAGTAGTACCCTTCCCGTTTTTCCCAGAATTTACAGATGTGGCAATTTAAGTGTTTCCCTTTTTTTCTATTGCCAAGACCCTGAAACTGAGCTGCAGCACAGTGGCCAAGACCATACAGCGGTTTAAAAGGACAGGTTCCACTCAGAACAAGACTCATCATGGTCAACCAAAGCAGTTGAGTGCACATGCTCAGCGTTACATCCAGAGGATGTCTTTGGAAAATAGATGTATGAGTGCTGCCAGCATTGCTGCAGAGGTTGAAGGGGTGGGGGGGTCAGCCTGTCAGTGCTCAGACCATATGCCGCACGCTGCATCAAATTGGGCTGCATGGCTTTTGTCCCAGAAGGAACCCTTTTCTAAAGACGATGCACAAGAAAGCCTGCAAACAGTTTGTTGAAGACAAACAGACTAAGGATATGGATTACTGGAACCATGTCCTGTGGTCTGTTGAGACCAAGATAAACTTATTTGGTTCAGATGGTGTCAAGCGTGTGTGTGGTGGCAACCAGGTGAGGAGTACAAAGACCGGCACTGGGGAGCTACAGTTCAGTGAGGGAACCATGAATGCCCACATGTACTGTGACATACTGAAGCAGAGCATGATCCCAATCCCCTTTTTAAGACTGGGCCGCAGGGAAGTATTCCAACATAACGACCCCAAAAACACCTCCAAGATGACCACTGCCTTGCTAAAGAAGCTGAGGGTAAAGGTGATGGACTGGTCAAGCATGTCTCCAGACCTAAATCCTATTGAGCATCTGTGGGGCATCCTCAAATGGAAGGTGGAGGACTCCAGTGGCAACCTGTGAAGCTCTGGTGCACTCAGTGCCCAAAAGGGTTAAGGCAGTGCTGGAAAATAATGGTGGCCACACAAAATATTGATACTTTGGGCCCAATTTGGACATTTTCACTTAGGGGTGTACTCTCTTTTGCTGCCAGTGGTTTAGACATTAATGGCTGTGCGTTGAGTTATTTTGAGGGGGCAGCAAATTTACACTGTTATACAAGCTGTACACTCACTAATTTACATAGCAGCAGTGTGTCATTTTGTCAGTGTTGTCACATGAAAAGATATAATAAAATATTTACAAAAAGGTGAGGGGTGTACTCACTTTTGTGAGATACTGTACATACAACAACTAACATAACGTGGTATCGCTACGATCGCCAGGAGCAAGAACATTTTAATTGTGTTTGTTCTTTGGTGGAAGGTTATGGTAGTACCAAGAAATCTACAGTTACATTGATCATCTTCTCCTTCTCCTTCTAATGAAAGTCCAGTTTGTCCTGACTTATCACCCAGACACCCTTGTTAAACCAGTAACTCCTGAAAAAGATCATGCTTGCTATACCTCTGATTGCATTAGTTGTCACTGGAGAAATATACCAGCATGCAATACAGACCCCTGGCTGGCTCTCAGTAGTGTGATATAAGCTACAAAAAATTGCTTATTACATGGCACGTCCTTTATAGAAAAGACAATTGTATAGCACACATTACTTTTGAACTGGCAAGAGAAAACGGGCGCTCCAGTGTAAAAACCCAGAAAACTGTTGTATGTATGGGAGAGTGTAATAGCTGGAGTCAAAGCATATGCACACAGTCTTGGTCTAAAAGAAGTTCCACATAAAACAATAATGTCCAAGAAAGATGCCAAGTTTATTGAAGTTCTCAAATAAATCTTACATGGTGCCGAGCAGTAATCCCAGGCAGTGATGGAAAGTGAGCAGGCTGAGAGCAGATGTCGTGTGCCGATCTCCAGTCAGACATCCAGCAAGGATAGGCAGATAGATGGTTGGCAGCCAGCATGGGAAGCTCCAAGGGACTCTAACCAGGAAGTGATGTCACCAGAACCCCAAAGTCCTCAGGCGCTGACCTGCAACAAACTGAAGGGACACCAAGGAGCAGTACACTTGGCTGGTTACCAGGACAACATGTTTCTGGCATGCCCCTTTTTGTTGGGTTGCATGTTCTCCATGCTCACAGCCATGTGGTAGGAGAGAACATATACTCTTTAACCCATTCCTGCCTTGCATAAGTTCATGCCCTTAGATTCTTTGACCACCGTTTACAGAGGCCTAACCAGCACCACCAGTATCCCAGTCTAGACCTTGCAGCGATGGACCCCAGAAGCAGCTCTTCACAAGATTGGTTTCCTGAAGATGTTCTTATCTTGAGGCTAGTAGAAGGAAAAATCAACATCGTGAAAGCCGTTTATGGAAACAGTTGATTTACATATATACATCCTTTCAGTCATCCCACAGATGACATTACATTCCCTAATTGCAAACAGATAACTGCTGATATGAGAGCCCAGTTGAGGAGCAGCTCATATTTTTAGGGGTTTGCCTATACCTCTCCTTCCTTGCTTCCCCCCTAAGTGGAAGCTCCCAGAAGCGGACTCTGTCCAGACTGTTTATACAGAGCCCTCTTGCCCAAGATGTCCCAAACTGATGGGGCAGGGCTAGCACTTATTTTATTTTTTATTTATTTAATTCAGCTACTTTATATAGCGCCATCAATTTACGCAGCGCTTTACATATACATTGTACATTCACATCAGTCCCTACCCTCAAGGAGCTTACAATCTAAGGTCCCTAACTCACATTCATACATAAGAAGTGAATACATAAGAAGTGAAGAGCAATAAGAAGTGAAGAGCAATGAGTTGTAGATGTCTAGGTAACTGCTAGAGGTCCTTAGAGTAGTGAGTGGGGTGTGCCAAAGACAGGATCCAAATAACCTACCAGAATGTCTTTGGAGTCTGAGAGGAAACCGGAGTACCCGGAGGAAACCCACGCAGGCACAGGGAGAACATGCAAACTCCAGGCAGGTAGTGTTGTGGTTGGGATTCGAACCAGCGACCCTTCTTACTGCTAGGCAAAAGTGCTACCCACTACACCACTGTGCCACCCCCACTTCCTCGCTACCTTTGGTACACCCCACTCACTACTCTAAGGACCTCTAGCAGTTACCTAGGCATCTACACCTCATTGCTCTTCACTTCAGGGTTCCCAATCCTAACTATAACGACATCTAGTGACCAATTTGGGGAACTACACTGAGAACCTCCTGTGCCTCTAGGCTACATGTATAAATTCAGAATTCCATTTGTTATAATAAGAAGTGCATGAATCGATGTCCATAAGCAGAGCTTTGTTTTTCGTTTTTAGCACTGCTTATTTTGCAGTGAGAAACCCTCAGTGCTGATATCAAATATGAGTCCTGGACTTCCCTTAAACCCCCCATGTTGTAAACTACCTCCAAAACTATTGGCACTACAGTATTATATGCATTATAGGCACTATATGCAAAATAAATTAGAGGATGAAAATTGGAGTCAGCCTTACAAGAAGGTTGCATCTCCTGGGTATTAATGCAGACCTTTTATGTCTACCTGAGATGTACTTTTTAGCATAGGTTGTCAGCATTAGAAGACAGATCTTCTTGTGTTTTGTAAAAAAAAAAGTTGGTTTAGTAGCTTCAGACATGCATACTGCCAATGAAGGGAAATGGAGGCTGAATTATGAAGGCCAACTGGTATTGGTGTGTTTTCATTTCTCCTGGAGGGAGTCCTGGGGAGCGTTTCCGATGTGTTTTTAGTGGCGGCTGAGCTGTCATTCTTTGTTATGCTGCTGTGAAGAGGTAATCTATGTACAGATTTCCTGTATGTGACTTTATGGGTTTATCCAGGAAATGTACATGCATATTTTCAGCTCTTTCCACCCTCCTCTTGTTTTAGAGAGTTAGATGTGGTTTAACGTCTTGCGTTTTTTGGGTTTCTCTGTGTGTACTAAAATTGCACTGCAACAGTCAAAGTGCTTGTCATTTTTTATGACAGATCTGTAGATAGCTGTACTTTTTTAGCTGTTTTGTGCTTTTTTTCTTTTAACAGTAACCTTTTAAATCAAAAGCTGAACCACTTGACCATTTGGGTTTAGTCTTTAAGGCCTCATGCACACTGGACATTTTGCAGCAGCTTTTAGGGGCGTCAGGCTTTTTTTTTTCTACCTGCCTCTAAACCCCGCTGCGTGTTAGCCTATGTGTCCATGCACAGAGAGGTTTTTAGCAGCGTTTAGTGGCAGGGGCTTTTAGAGGCAGAAAAAAATGCACTGCTAGTGCATCCAGGAGCAGCAGAGTTTTGGCCGATAAAACGTTTGATGCTGACTAAACGCTAGGCACGTTTAGCACTTGAGCGTTCATTCATTTCAGTGATCAAAATAAATGATTTTTCTGACCAATGAAATTAACGCCCAAGCTCTTGACACCTGTAAACTCACCTAAAAGCTTTAGATGCTTTTACAAGCATCAGGCTTTTTTTTCCCCAAAACGCTGCTGCCAGGAGGAAAGGCTTCTAGGGGAGTTTGCAAAACGTCCTGTGTGCATGAGGCCTTATGCTCTGGGCAAATGAAACAAGCAATTTGGTTATTATTATTATTATTATGATTATTATTATCATTTGTAGTGGGGCAGCTCAGTGGCTAGCTCTTTTGCCTTACAGCATTGGGGTCCTTGGTTTGAATCCCAGCCAGGACACTACCTACCTGGTGTTTTGTATGTTCTCCCTTTGCCTGTATTGGCTTTCTACGGGCATTTCAATTTTCTCCCACATGCCAAAGACATGCTGGTAGGTTACTTGGCCCTAGTGTATGTATATGCATGCATGTGGGGTAGGTACTGTTTTTGATTGTAAACTTCTTGAGGGCAGGCACTAATATGATTTTATATACAGTATCCCACAAAAGTGAGTACACCCCTCACATTTTTGTAAATTTTCTTATTATATCTTTTCATGTGACAACACTGAAGAAATTAAACTTTGCTACAACGTAAAGTAGTGTGTGTACAGCTTGTATAACAGTGTAAATGTGCTGTCCCCTCAAAATAACTCAACATACAGCCATTAATGTCTAAACCGCTGGCAGCAAAAGTGAGTACACCCCTAAGTGAAAATGTCCAAATTGGGTCCAATTAGCCATTTTCCCTCCTTGGTGTCATGTGACTTGTTAGTGTTACAAGGTCTCAGGTGTGAATGGGGAGCAGATGTGTTAAATTTGTGTTATCGCCCTCACTTCTCTTGTACTGGTCACTGGAAGTTCAACATGGCAAAGAACTCTGAGGATCTGAAAAAAAAGAATTGCGCTACATAAAGATGGCCTAGGCTATAAGAAGATTGCCAAGACCCTGTAACTGAGCTGCAGCATGGTGGCAAAACCATACAGCAGTTTAACAGGACAGGTTCCACTCAGAACAGGCCTCACCATGGTCGACCAAAGAAGTTGAGT
This sequence comes from Aquarana catesbeiana, assembly GCF_042186555.1. NCBI lineage: Eukaryota > Metazoa > Chordata > Amphibia > Anura > Ranidae > Aquarana > Aquarana catesbeiana. Next base: position 185,579,347 of record NC_133333.1, read on the forward strand.
GCACGTGCTCGGTGTCCTATCCAGGGGTTGTCTTTGGGAAATGGACGTATGAGTGCTACCAGCATTGCTGCAGAGGTTGAAGGGGTGGGGGGTCAGTCTGTCAGTGCTCAGACCATACGCCGCACACTGCATCAAATTGGTCTGCATGGCTGTCGTCCCAGAAGGAAACCTCTTCTAAAGATGATGCACAAGTAAGCCTGCAAACAGTTTGCTGAAGACAAGCAGACTAAGGACATGGAACCATGTCCTGTGGTCTGAGACCAAGATAAACGTATTTGGCTCAGATGGTGTCAAGCATGTGTGGCGGCAACCAGGTGAGGAGTACAAAGTCAAGTGCGTCTTGCCTACTATCAAGCATGGTGGTGGTAGTGTCATGGTCTGGGGCTGCATGAGTGCTGCTGGCACTGGGGAGCTACAGTTCATTGAGGGAACCATGAATGCCAACATGTACTGTGACATACTGAAGCACAGCATGAACCCCTCCCTTTTTGGAGACTGGGCCGCAGAGCAGTATTTCAACATAACAACCCCAAACACACCTCCAAAATAACTACTGCCTTGCTAAAGAAGCTGCGGGTAAAGGTAATGGAATGGTCAAGCATGTCTCCAGACCTAAACCCTATTGAGCATCTGTGGGGCATCCTAAAAGGGAAGGTGGAGCAGCGCAAGGTACAGGCCAGGCATGTCTCCAGACCTAAACCCTATTAAGTATCTGTGGAGCATCCTCAAACTGAAGGTGGAGGAGCGCAAGGTCTCTAACATCCACCAGCTCCGTGATGTCGTCATGGAGGAGTGGAGGACTCCAGTGGCAACCTGTGAAGCTCTGGTGAGGGTTAAGGCAGTGCTGGAAAATAATGGTGGCCACAAAAAATATTGACACTTTTGGCCCAATTCAGACATTTTCACTTAGAGGTTCACTTCTGTTGCCAGTGGTTTAGACATTAATGGCTGTGTGTTGAGTTATTTTGAGGGGACAGCAAATTTACACTGTTATACAAGCTGTACACTCACTACTTTACATTGTAGCAAAGTGTCATTTCTTCAGTGTTGTCACATGGAAAGATATAACAAAAATGTGAGGGGTGTACTATATGTGCTATATTAATACTTGTAATAAAATTGAATATTCCCAATCACCATTATTCTTTTGGCATGTTGGAGTGGATTTTTGCAGCATGGTGACCACATTTACGAAGTGTCCCCATTTTATTAAATGGTTTGGTTCAAATCGGTTATTTGCAATGTGCTTTGACAGCATGTCTTTAAACTCCTGAGTGCAACAGTTTGGGTACACTTTACATTTGTTGACACTGGCTGTCACAGTGATCACATGGCCAGAGACTGCATGGATTAGGCTCCTAGCCTTTCCTACAGGACCACAACTATCCAATAGCATGGTCATAGGTCTCAGGTGTAGACCTTCTAGCATATATATAGCTGAAGCTAAAGCAGCAGAAATGTACACCTATGTCCTGTCAATTGCTTTCATGATTTTTATTTAATGTGGAGCCAGTGGTTTAAAAATACTCTAAAATAAGCCTGTCACAAATGTGAGAGATTAAAACTGATCATGTTTGCTAAACAAATGCACAGGCAGTAGTTAGCATGTGTAAAAGCTGCATGTCGTCATGATCTGTAGATCCAGAGATATAGGCAGCTGCAAATATATCGAATTCCTGACTTGCTGTAAAAGTCACTTCTTATCCAGCCTCATACCACACTATGGACCCCCCTATTGGTCTGCAATACTCATTAGAGAACCTATAGGGAAGCTAGAGGAGGTGTGAAAGTGAGGAGGAGGATTGAAGCTCATCTTTAACAGCAAAATGTTGGGATCTATATATATATATATATATATATATATATATATATATATATATATATATATATATATATATATATATTTCAGCTGGCTATATTTCTTATTGTTTTGACAATTTTTTTTTTTTTTTCGACACCCACCTACCTCCTGGGTCCAAACAGATCCACAAAAAAAAATGGAGGGGGACTGTGTCCTCTCCTTTTTGGGTGGACCATGTTGGAGGCTGTTTACACCCAGCTGCCCATAGAGCAGAGCAGGGTCTATAGGACGGTCTAAGGCAGGGGTGGGCAACCTCAGCACTCTAGCTGTGGTGAAACTACAAATCCCATCATGCCTCTGCCTCTAGGAGTCATGCCTGTGTTTGTCAGGGTCTTGCAATATCTCATAGGACTTGTAGTTTCACCACAGCTGGAGGATCGAGGTTGCCAACCCCTGGTCTAAGGGCTACAGCGGGCTGAGATCCCCCTCTGACATCAGCCGGAAGGCCACGTGACTGATATGCTGTCCGCTTAGCCCTTGTGGGGAGGAGAGCGGCGGGAGGTCACGTGACCGCACAGAGGTGATCTGAAAGAAGGTATATAGCGGCATCATTTTAAACAAACATTTACACTGTGTAGTATACCTTGGTATAACTGAGGGGCTGGCAGTAATCCTACTCTGACTTTACTGCCAGCTACCATTAGCAGCAGGAGAGGAGTGGTGGGGAGGAGATCACTGTCGCACAGGAGCTGACCGGCAGTGGGGGAAAGAGGAGAGACTGCGGGATGACGGAGGCACGTAAACTGACCAGGGTATGATGGAACAGCAGCTATGATTACCATGGTCAGTTTAAATAGGGGGACACAGGAACAGGCAGGATCAACCAGGTTTTTACAGCATAGAACGGGACAGATTAGACAGCGAAAGCGCTATGCTTTTTAAAGGAACCGGATCTCTTCTTTTTTTTTTTTTTTTTTTTTTCTTTTTTTTCTTTTTTTAAATTGGGGTTACAACCTCTTTAAAATCTTACCCCAGCATTTTTAGTTTAGTTCCTGCTCTCTTATTGCTGCTTCCCTGAGCGTCAAGTCTTCACAGGAAAGTGTCAACAGTGGACCAGCAGTGCAGACTTGGTCTGTTAGTTTGGACAGGGGGAGCAGCAGGGGGAATGCCTTGCCATCATAGGCTATGGGAGACACCACTCTAGTCCCTGCATGCAAAGGTGACTCCATTCGATACTACAAGAGAAAGAAGCCACCCTGAAACAGCAAACCTGGGGTAGCAATCATGGCATCAGCTTAAACTGGAACATAAGCAAGGATTAAAAGATATAGAAGCTGCATATCTAGTAAGTTTCAACATTTTTCTAAATAAGTTTTCCTGGTTTTGCCACTCCCTTTACTCATCAGTTATATAAAAAGCACTGCGATGTAGCACAGAAGCTACTGCTTGAAGCTGCTGAAATCCAGCTTCCAGTTCAGGCTTCCCAATTGTCTGACCAGAGAAGCAGCCACTAGCGGCAATGATCACTACAAGGGGAGGGGTATTCAGATGGAATTTCCACCTAAGTGATGATGGAAAACCTCTTTAGTACATATTATACTTACTGTAAAAGTATGACTAGGTGTAAGGTTTGGCTTTTCATGTCTACATGAAGCTACCACTATCTAGGCATATATTCATATTCGGGAGGATGTTAACAGCCCATTTACCGGCAGAGAGAATGCTTACTCTACTTCTGATATTTAATTGATGTAAATTTAGCTGCTCAAAGATATGAAACTGTTTTGTCACCGATCTGCATGTGAATAATCACCACTGATGGGAAGTCTGTAAATCTCCTTAGAAATTGCCACGGCGTCATAAAGGGTATTACTTAGTGCAATTTGTATTACCTGCTCACAGGTCCTCATGAATAGGTTACCTTCTCAGAAGTTGGCTTGTCTCCAGGTCATTTATTTCAGCAAAAATCTTTCTATAATATTATAAACACATTTAACTTATTTTATGAATTGTATTTATCTATAAAAGCCTCCCTTCTGTAGACATCCAAAAGTCTTAAGACTGCTGTTGGGTACAGCCATCTTGGATGTGATGTCAGGAGCATGGGAGGAAACTGACCACCACTGGAGGAAACGCTGACCACCACTGAGCTGCAAGGGGTTGTAGAGGGGGCATATGGAACATAAAGAGGGGGCACACTGACTACCACTTAACCACCAACATTTAAAGGGGCACTCAACACCAACCATCACCATAAGGGGGGACTAACTGGCTGGCTGATCAAGTGACCGCTAACATCTGCAAGCTGTTGTGTGCATTAAATAGTCCTGAACCCAACACTCTGCTGGCTGTGTATGCCATGTCCTAAAAGAAACATTTTTATGAGTATTTAGGCCCTTAAGGAATGGCATTCATCACATCTTTTTCAAACTGTTTGGCCTTTTTTCTTTTATAGGGCTCATTTTCATGGGCACAGTGATCAGTACAGCCAAGCAGAAGGCTATCCACCTGGGAGGTACATGTGGTCCATTCTGTCACATGCAGCCAACCTGCTCTGATGCTCAGGTGGATGGCTGCACGGATCTTTACATAAATCTGTGGGGACAATGTGTGGCTCTGAATGCAGTCTATCTGCATCCTGAGCCATGCATCACTCCTGCATGTATGTACAAGCAGGGAATGCACATAACGATCTGTGCAGATGGCCACCTGTCACTGATTTGATAGGTTGGTTCCAAGCAGCTACATAGACCACCTGTGCCTCCCACGCAGGTAAACACCGCACTGTGCACAGGTGTACAGGTCTTTGTGTCTGTATGAATGAGGCCATATAGCAAAAATAAAAATCCCAATGGGTATTACCACCAAAAGAAAGCTTGATCGGTCTCAAAAATGATCTACAATTCATTTGTGTACAATGATTATTTGTCAGTCAAACTATCACAGCACAAAAAAAGGCCTGGTAATGAAGCAGTATATACAGGCTGGTACTCAAATTCTGTCATTGTAAAACTGCATCTGTCACAAGTAATGCAGGTTGCAGCAATTTAGGAATCAACTTTATGGAAATAAACGGAATGAGACATAGGACAAGGAAACGGAATGAGACATAGGACAAGGAAACGGAATGAAACATAGGACAAGGAAACGGAATGAGACCTAGGACAAGGAAAGGGAATGAGACCTAGGACAAGGAAAGGGAATGAGACCTAGGACAAGGAAAGGGAATGAGACATAGGACAAGGAAAGGGAATGAGACATAGGACAAGGAAAGGGAATGAGACCTAGGACGGGGAAACGGAATGAGACCTAGGATGGGGAAACGGAATGAGACGTAGGACAAGGAAAGGGAATGAGACCTAGGACGGGGAAACGGAATGAGACCTAGGACAAGGAAACGGAATGAGGCATAGGACAAGGAAACGGAATGAGGCATAGGACAAGGAAACGGAATGAGACATAGAACAAGGAAAGGGAATGAGACCTAGGACGGGGAAAGGGAATGAGACCTAGGACGGGGAAACGGAATGAGACGGAGGACAAGGAAACGGAATGAGACGTAGGACAAGGAAAGGGAATGAGACCTAGGACGGGGAAACGGAATGAGACCTAGGACAAGGAAACGGAATGAGGCATAGGACAAGGAAACGGAATGAGGCATAGGACAAGGAAACGGAATGAGGCATAGGACAAGGAAACGGAATGAGGCATAGGACAAGGAAACGGAATGAGGCATAGGACAAGGAAACGGAATGAGACCTAGGACAAGAAAACGGAATGAGACCTAGGACGGGGAAACGGAATGAGGCATAGGACAAGGAAACGGAATGAGGCATAGGACAAGGAAACGGAATGAGACCTAGGACAGGGGAACAAAATGATACATGGGATAAGAAAGCAGAATATGTAGAACAAGGAAACTGAATACACCTGAGCTCAATTTTGAGTGTCATGGCAAAGGATGTAAACACTTATGTACATCTGATTTTTTTTTTTTATCATAAATTTGCAAAGATTTCAAACAAATGTCTTTCACGCTGTCATTATGGAGCATTGTTTGTAGAATTTTGAGGAAAATAATTAATTTAATTCATTTTGGAATAAGGCTGTAACATAACAAAATGTGGAAAAAGTGAAGCGCTGTGAATACTTTTCGGATGCACTGTATGTATAACAAGAAAACAGAATGATGCATAGGACCGTGAAACAAAATGATACATAGTACAATAAAACAGAATAAACTTTGAACAAGGAAACAAAATGATACATAGAACAAGGAAACAAAATGATACATAGAACAAGGAAACAAAATGATACATCTCACAGGGAACTTTTTGGAGCTGAATACAAAAAGAAAAATTTAATTGTAGAAGGCCATGCCAGAGTTAATGTTTGCATCTTGAGTACAATTTATCCTAGCTCAGATAAACCATGAGAATATGCTGTCTTGTCTAGATTGTGAACTGCTGCATATCCAAGCCCTTGGCTTCTGTCGAGCAGTCCTGAAATTCAGCATTCGATCAGCACATGCGGCTAATGAGGGGGTCCAGTCCCACTGTCCGAATACAATAGTGCACCAGTGGAGATCCCTGTATCCACATTGCTTGCGTAGATGCAGAAATTTGAGGTTTCTTTTTTCCCTTTTCTTTTTTTTTTTTTTTTGTTCAACACGCTGGTTGAAGGGAAAAAAACTTGCCGTGTATTCCCAGCTTTAGTGTATCTAAAGCTGCTAGTACATCTAACACTCCCCTCCTGCTAAACTGACAATGCTGCTGTCTACTGTGCCCCTGTGCTCATACCTCCAGAGTGGTGTCTGTATAATACAGGTGGTGTGTTACTGGCCAGCTTACCAGGTGAAAATGAAAAGGGGGAAGGAGCCTAAAAAAGAAAACTAATGCAACCACCACATAAAGGTTTGGGAAGCTGCAATATATTACACTTTTGGTTTTGGGTTTAATACCACTTTAATTTAATTTCTTTACAAAATATATTTGTGTTTACAATGCATATCTTATAAAACAAAATACTGTTATTGTTGGAAGTAAAATGTAAGTGTTACATTTTTTCCCCCCTTTTTTCAGCTTGCAGAAGTGGTATTATTTTGTGTTTTGTACTGGTATTTAGTCCATGGGGCTGTTATTCTTCCTACAGATCTCCCAGTGGTGGTTAATAGATCACTAGGAGTGCTGCACTTTCAGTATTCACAGAACGGACTTCAAATGCCAGACAGACCTAAAATAGCAGTGAGCTGTATTCATGGTCCATCTATCCAAGTATAAACATTCATGAGGCTATACCTAATGTCTGCTATCAGAAGGGATCCTTCTGCATCACATTTTAGGAGCGGAGCTTAAAGAACTCCCATGTAAGCAAAAGCATTTCTCTCCGTTCTGATGGCAGAGATGTTCCTCCTATAAATATAATGTGATTTATGAAATTGCATTGGGGTTGTTATGTGATCAGTTTCAATATAGGCAATATTAAGCAGAGTTCTTCTTTAATCTGATACTAGAATGCAAGGTTTAGTAGCTAGACAGGGCCATGGGCAATCAGTATATGTTGTCCCCCAAAAATGATTCACTAAAACTAGCTGCTATAATCTAAAGTAGAACTATAAGCAAATCGTGTTCTTTTTCTTTTTCGATAGAGCAAGGGAGAATCATAAACCTGTCAGATATTTTTTTCACCATCTATGTCCCATTGTGTAGATTTCCCATAACTTCCTGTCCCATAGCCAAAACAGGAAGTGAGAGGAAAGGAATCTTTGCAAATTAAAGGAATTATTTGGGCCCCCTCCCCCAGGTCACCAGAACTAGTGTCCCCATTGGAAGATTTCCACTCTATTACTTTTCTGGGGACGACCCAAAATTTGGGATTCTCTTTTACTTTCAATGATAATGGTAAACAGGACAAATAGAGAGAGTGAGCCTCCTTAAGGCCCAGTTCACACTGATGCGATAATCGCTCAGACTTTGGAGCACTTGTCGAGTCAGAAGTGAGACCCCATTCTGTATCAAATTGTATTGTATTTGTACTGTCTACCCTCAAGTTGTAAAGCACTACGTAAACTGTTGGCGCTATATAAATACTGTATAATAATAATAATAATTCTGTGCTATGGAACTGTTCTAATAGGGGCGACTTGAGTTGCTCCGACTTAGAGAAAGGTTCCTGTACAACTTTTGGCCAGACTTTGATACCACTTGCAGTGACTTTTGTTAAAGACGTCGCATGCAAGTCATGCCCCAGTTGCGCTGGGGGCCGACTTCAAAATTGTGGGCAGTTGGAACCCGGGCTAATGTGGGCACAGGCAGCAATAAAAACTGACAAGCGTTCTAATCCTACTTCACTCCATCTAAAACTCATATAAAGTTTCGCCTTTGGTTTAAACTTTAAACTGCTAGCATGAATGAAAAATAACCTAGAGAACCCTGAAAATGGAATAGAGTGAATTCAAAGCAAACTGCTGAAATTGTTATATCTGACAAATGATTTGTATTTCTGTCCATCCAGTCATGATATTAACACAGCTCTGTCTATTAGAACAGGAGACCCGATTTTACTCCCCAGTTAAATAACGCTGACAGGTCTTGTCCCTGTCTCAGCCTGTGACTAGACAGAAAAAGGTGGAACTGCAGACTAATGAGATCATTTCTCTGTCACTCTGCTCCCTCCACCTATCAGCAGGCTCTTTATTAGTTCATGAGCGCTGCAGCAAAGCTAATTGGCTCTTTATGCTGCTTCCCCCTCCCCCAGCCTAAGCTCTGGATTGCAAGAGGCTAATACCATGTTTCAATTCAATTATAGTCTTTTACATTTAAATATACATTTAGGAATATACAGTATTACTAAATTCAGAGTGGTATATATTTGTGACTTTTTTTTCCTTTTCCTTATATCTGCCCGGAGTTCAGCTTTGTGGGTAATATTTGATATTGAAGAGCGCATTGCTTTTTCATATGTTTTTACTTTACCAAGACCACAGATTTTACTTTACAAGGATTTGTAAATTTGGAATTGGCTCCAATAATGGCACAAGATTAATTAGGGGGAAGAGAAGTATCGCTTTCGATTGCTGGCTTTATTCCTAATTACTGGAAAATGATGGCTGGATTCTAGTTTACCATGATTAACGTTTCTGTTTTCTAGTTTACAATGTACAGTAAGGGAAAAAAGGTATTTGATCACCTGCTGATTTTGTACGTTTGCCCATTGACAAAGAAATGATCAGTCTATAATTTTAATGGTAGGTTTATTTTAACAGCGAGACAGAAAAACAACAAAAATGTTCAGAAAAACGCATTTCAAAAAAGTTATAAATTGATTTTCATGTTAAAGGGGTTGTAAAGGTAAAAATTTTTTCACCTTAATGCATTCTATGCATTAAGGTGAAAAAACTTTTGACAGTACCGCCGCCCCCAGCCCCCCCGTTTTACTTACCTGACGCCTCGAATCTTCGCTCCTCGTCCTCGTCAGCTTCATTGCAGCTCAGCCTGGTCGCTGATTGGCTGCAGTGGATGGATTGAAAGCAGCGCTCCTCGTCCTCGTCAGCTTCATTGCAGCTCAGCCTGGTCGCTGATTGGCTGCAGTGGATGGATTGAAAGCAGCGCAGCCATTGGCTCGCGCTGCTGTCAATCACATCCGATGACGTGGCGCGCCGGGGGGCGGGGCCGAGTGATACAGCGAGCGGCCATAGCCGCCGGCTGTATCACGGGAGCGTGCCCGCAAGCACTCACCACCGTGCGAGGGAGCTCGCATGAAGGTGGTAAATGCTTGCGGGGAGGAGCTGAAACAGCCGCCGAGGGACCCCAGAAGACCAGGTTCGGGGCCACTCTGTGCAGAACGAGCTGCACAGTGAAGGTAAGTATAACATGTTTGTTATTTAAAAAAAAAAAAAATAATAACTTTACAACCCCTTTAATGAGTGAAATAAGTATTTGACCCCTTCACAAAACATGACTCGGTACTTAGTGGCAAAACTCTTGTTGGCAATCACAGAGGTCAGACGTTTCCTGTAGTTGGCCACCAGGTTCGCACACATCTCAGGAGGGATTTTGTCCCACTTCTCTTGGCAGATCCTCTCCAAGTCATTAAGGTTTCAAGGCTGATGTTTGGTAACTCAAACCTTCAGCTCCCTCCACATATTTTGTATGTGATTAAAGCGGGATTCCGGCTGTAAAAAAAAAAAAAAAAATTAAAAGTCAGCAGCTACAAACACTGTACTTACCTGTCCTGGGTGCCCGCGATGTCGGCTGCCTGAGGCCAACCCGTCCCTCGGCTCTCGGGTCCCGGCACCGCCATCCTAGGTAAGGGAAACAGGCAGTGCAGCCTTGTGGCTTCACTGCCAGTTTCCTACTGCGCACGCGGCGCTATGTGAATGGCCCCGTGGTGTATTGGGAACACACACAGTTCCCAGAAGACAACGGGGCCACTCACCGAGGAGCAGAACACACAGCGGCAAAGGAAGAGGCAGATTAGGAAGACTGCCTAGCAACAAGGGTTTAGGTAAGTTTAAAAAAAAAATTTTCAAATGTTTTTTTTTTTAGGACTTTTGGTGAATTTTTTTTTTTTTTCAGGGTGGCCCTCCACTTTAAGGTCTGGAGACTGGCTAGGCCACTCCGGGACCTTAATGTGTTTCTTCTTGAACCACTCCTTTGTTGCCTTGGTCATGTGTTCTGGGTCATTGTCATGCTGGAATACCCATTCAAGACCCATTTTCAATGCCCTGGCTGAGGGAAGGAGGTTCTCACCCAGGATTTGACAGTACATGGCCCTGTCCATTGTCCCTTTTGATGCTGTGAAGTTGTCCTGTCCACTTAGCAGGAAAACAACCCTAAAACATAATGTTACCACCTCCATGTTTGACGGTGGGGATGGTGTTCTTGGGTTCATAGGCGGCAGCATTCCTCCTCCTCCAAACACGTTGAGTTGATGACAACTCAAGAGCTTGATTTTGGTCTCATCTGAGCACAACACTTTCACCCAGTTCTCCTCAGAATCATTCAGATGTTCATTAGCAAACTTCAGATGGGCTTGTACATGTGCTTTCTTGAGCAGGGGCGACCTTGTGGGCGCTGCAGCATTTCAGTCCTTCATGGCGTAGTGTGTTACCAATTGTTTTTCTGGTGACTATGGTCCCGGCTGCCTTGAGATCATTGACAAGATTCTCCTGTGTAGTTTTGGGCTGATTCCTCACCGTTCTCATGATCATTGAAACACCACGAGGTGAGATCTTGCATGGAGCCCCAGACAGAGGGAGATTGACAGTTATTTTGTGTTTCTTCCATTTGCGAATAATCGCACCAACTGTTGTCACCCTCTCACCAAGCTGCTTGGCGATGGACTTGTAGCCCATTCCAGCCTTGTGTAGGTCTACAATCTTGTCCCTGACATCTTTGGACCGCTCTTTGGTCTTGGCCATGGTGGAGAAATTGGAATCTGATTACTTCTGTGAACAGGTGTCTTATATACAGGTAACAAGCTGAGATTAGGAGCACTCTCCTTAGAGCCCATTCACACAGGGGCAACACGACTTCCAGCGCGACTTTGGGAGGCAACTTGGACACGACTTGAGTATGAATCACAGCACGACTTGGGGCAACTTACAACACAACTTGAAGTCGCCTCCAGGACAGGGAACTTTACATTTGGCCAATCAGAGCTTATCAGCTGTGTGTGAGAAGGAGGGGGCTGTCTGTTTAGTGGAGGAAATTACTTTCTGTTTCCTTTCTGCTTCCTGTAAAGTTGCCTCAGTATGAACAGTGATCAGACTTGGAGGCAACTTCCATTGAAATCAATGGGTACAAGTTGCCTTCAAGTCGGATTGAAGTAGTACAGGAACCTTTTCTGAAGTCAGAGCGACTGCAGTAGTGTGCATTAAGACAGATCCATTCACTTACATTGATTTTTTCATGTAGCGCGACTTGAGGCGACTAGGGGCGACCTGGAGCGACTTGAAGTCGGATCCAAAGTTGCCCCTGTGTGAATGGGCTCTTAGGAGTGCTCCTAATCTCAGCTCATTACCTGTATAGAAGACACCTGGAAGCCAGAAATCTTGCTAATTGATAGGGGATCAAATATTTATTTCACTCATTAAAATGCAAATCAATTTATAACTTTTTTTGAAATGCATTTTTTCTGGATGTTGTTGTTTTGTCTCTCACTAGTAAAATAAACCTACCATTAAAATTTATAGACTGATCATTTATTTGTCAGTGGGCAAATGTACAAAATCAGCAGGTGATCAAATGCTTTTTTTCCCTCCACTATAAGGCTAGCCTCGCACTGTTGCGGCTGTGGGACAGTGTGTAAACCGCACGTGTTTCCGCAGCCAAAACGTTTTGCTCTACTGTATCCTGCAGTGAATCAAACTACTGAGCGTAGCCGGGACCGGGGAATTCTGCAGCACCAGTTGATGGTTTCCCTTCACTACTGTAGAGATCTGCGGTGTGGGCAGACTGAGAATTGAGGATTTATCTTCTTCTTTGCAGGATTCCTTTTTAATGCTCATTCACACAGGTGCCTAAACATCATGTTTATATGCGTATAGCTTTGTATGCATCCAAACGCAGCACTATTGGAAGCAATAGGACCATACACACAGCTGTGATTTTAAGGCTGGCCATACATTATACAATCTTTTTTTCTTTCTACAATTTTCCTTTTCGATTTGCCAAAATCATATAATATGAGGTCAAACCTAAACACTTGTAATTTGTATGCAATCAGGCAGGTCCTTGCACAACAAGTAAAAAAACCTGTATCTGAGCCCAATCTCGGTCCAGCCATGTGCACAAACAGCAGCTGCTCTCCTGGCTCTTTTTCCTCATTGGCTTAGACACAGCAGCAGGAGCCATTGGCTCTTGCTGCTGCAAATCACAGCCAGTGAGGACCGAGTGCGGGGCAGGGCTGAGATCCGTTCTGTGTGGGGCTCGGGAGCGAGCAGGCAAATGTACCCCCCATAGCGAGTGGCTTGCTGTAGGGGCACTCCGCAGGGGAAGGGGGGGCCCAAAGTGCCGGTGGAGGACCCAAGAAGAGGAGGATTGAGGCTGCTCTGTGCAATTCCCTTGCACAGAGCAGGTAAGTATAGAAATGTTTTTGTTTGTTTCTTACACTTTCTTTTCCTTTTAAGCCTAGTACACGCGGGCTGAATTTCGGGGGACATTGGCCGGTTCAATAAACGGCTGACGTTCGGCCCGTGTGCATGGCAGTCAGTCCGACAGAAGCCAGCCATTCAGCTGGCTTCTGTCAGACGAGCATACTGGAAAAACCCAGCACTGATCAGAGAGTTCTGGTGAGGGGGCCGTCCCCCTGTCAGAACACAATAGCTCAGCAGAGGAGATGGCTGTACTAACATTGGATTGTTGGTACAGCGCCTCCGACCTGAGTTGAGGATTTTTTTTCGTTCAACCCGCCGGGTTGAATAAAAAAAACCTAGAGGTGTGTACTAGGCTTTAGTATCACTTGAAGTCAATCAATCAATGGACCTCTCTGAAATTTTTTTACTCGATCACTGCCAGCGGCTATAGCCACAAGAAGTTATCATTGTATTCTGATGGCTGGGAAGCCCCCCGTTGTCAGAATACAAAAGCACAATGGGAAGGATTCCCTGTGTTGATGGAATAATTGAGCAATTGTCATACCTGCAAGTTGCTTAGAGGAATTCAGAAAATAGACCCGGGTACTGGGTACTCTTCGACACCCAACATCTCCCGTGTGTAAAGCCCAGGGCTATGTCACACCAACAACTTTGTAGAGGTTACAAATCTCTCCGCTCTTTGTGATTTACAGTTTAGATACAGAGTGGCTGCTGTAGCTGACTCCAGTTGTTTGTCTTCACAACCACAAATTGCTGCGGTGCTATGGTCATCGGGCAGCTGCATTAGGTCACATGAGTAGGTACTGAAGCTGGCCATTCTGTAGTTAGCTCCAACATTCGCTTGGTGACCGTGCCAGAAATTCCAGCAATTTGTAGCTCAAACTTTCATAACTGCAATTCAGTTTTTCTCAAGCAAGGAAAAAAAAAAAGATGCAAGGAGAGAGATTTCTGTTTGGGCTATAAATCGCTGCTACAAATGGCTTGTATGGCATTGCCACAAAGGTGTTCATAAAGAGCCTAGACAATAACAAGCAATAATTCTACCTTTCTGACTAACTATGCTTTTGTTACACCCATATTTATAGAATAACATGGACATGGTACCCTTCATGATAACTGTTATTGTATTCTTTACTAGATTATAGAAGATAAGAAATACAGCTGTCTTTTTTTTTTTTTTTTTGCAGTTAGTTTTGTTGGTTTTTGTTTTATTAATGATATATATATTATACACACACACACACTATTGGGATGCCTGCACGTTCACTTTAATGACATCCCAGTCTTAGGCTTGATTCACACCTATGCATTTTTAGTGCTTTTTGCATTTTGCAGATTTGTACTACAGAAAGTGTTCCATAGGAAACCATGTTAAATGGACTGTAGTGCAAATCTGCAAAATGCAAAAAGCACTAAAACTGCATAGGTGTGAATCCAGCCTTAGTGCATAAGGTTCAATATTGAGTTGGCCCACCCTTTGCAGCTATAACAGCTTCATCTCTTCTGGGAAGGCTGTCCACAAGGTTTAGGAGTGTGTCTATGGGAATGTTTGACCATTCTTCCAGAAGCGATTTTGTGAGGTCAGTCACTGATGTTGGACAAGTCCAGTCAAGGAAACTCTCTCATCCATGTCTTCATAGGCCTTGCTTTGTGTACTGGTCTGAATCATTTGGTGGAGGGGGGATTATGGTGTGGGGTTGTTTTTCAGGGGTTGGGCTTGGCTCCTTAGTTCCAGTGAAGGGAACGCTAAGGCCTGATTCCCACCTATGCAGGTTGCATATTGCAGGTGCATTTGGCGTTTTTCAATACACGCTTTTGATCTATTACAGTCTATGGAACCAAAAACCAGAACAGTCCCAGGCCCTTTCCATAAAATGCACAGATGTTAACTGCATCCATAGGAAACCATGTTAAATGGACTGTAGTGTGTTTCTGCAAAACTGAAAATGCACTAAAAAATGCATAGGTGTGGGCCTTAAGGCGTGAACATACCAAGACATTTTGGACAATTTGATGCTCCCAACTTTGTGGGAACAGTTTGGGGATGGCCCTTTCCTGTTCCAACATGACTGCATGCCAGTGCACAAACAAGGTCCATGAAGACATGGATGAGCGAGTTTGGGGTGGAGGAATGTGACTGGCCTGCACAGAGTCCTGATCTCAACCCGATAGAACACCTTTGAGATGATATAGAGCGGAGACTGCAAGCCAGGCATTCTTATCCACGTCAGTGCCTGACCTCACAATTGCAGAAGAATGGTCAGACATTCCAATAGACTCCTAAACCTTGTGGACAGCCTTCCCAAAAGAATTGACGCTGTTATAGGTGTCACAATACTTTTGGTAATTGTGTGTGTATATGTGTGTGTATATATATATATGTATATATATATATATATATATATATATATATATATATATATATATATATATACTTGAGGGGGTCCGACTCATCGCAGCATCCTGTATTTTTAATTTTTTTTGCACAACTGTGCATTGGCTGCCTCTGCGCACCCATGTCACCCACTCACACAGATCTGATTGAAAGTCTACAAGTCCCATCTGTCACCGTGGCAGAGAAATTCATAGTCCATTATTAATTGCTCCAGCTCCATAACTGAAGATCCATACCTCTGTATGGCCTGAGGCTTGAAGAAGTGTGCAGGAGGCCTGTGCATTGTACCTGCGATCTGTCCAGCCTGGGTTGTAACACAAAAACTTAATACACATTTTTTATTTTTTAAATCTGGACACATTCATTAATTTTTACAGAAGATATGTCTTTCTTGACTATGGGCACTCTCTAGTCATACTGCATATGTAGATGGGGCATAAATCTGGTCTTCTCCTCCTTTTCTCTTTACTGAAAATATGCAACACACCTGAAAAGCTCTTTGATAAGTACCACCATCAAAATAATATTAGTCAGACTAAATTAGAAATAAAAATGCATGTAATCTTTTTTTTTTTTTTTTTTGGTTTTGGTTTTCTGTTCTTGACTAGTTTATACATCATTAGATCAATTTCTAAATGCAAGCAGTGCAAGTATGTGAATTAGAGACTTTTGCGATCTCTGTATAGGAGAATGGGCGCGTGATGAGAGACAGCAGTAAAAGGAGCCAATCCATTCAAGAAGCTTGCTGATAGAAAGAGAAATCAGAGTGACCGTGATTGGCTCATAACTATGCTTCTTCTCATTTTGATTTCTCATTGGATGACCTGGGCTCAGAGGAAGAGGTTTGAATGATGCTGCTCTTCAGACTGAGGACATCTAATAGGAGAAGAAAATATTGCAGAGGAAATCTGTGGATTAAAGCTGAACATCGCAGCAATAGCTGGTGTATTCATTTTTATCTTTTTTTTTGGCTTGAATTCTGCTTTTAAGTAATGAAAATATCAAAATTAGTAACATTTTCCGTTGACGTTTTCTTTTCTTTTTTACATTTTTAATGTATTAGCTAGCATCTCTGAAGGTTATGTATGCAGCTGAGCATGTTTTGCAGATTTGTACAAGATTCCTCTTGCTTAATGACATGTCTCTTCCTGGGGCTCTCCAGTTGGCTGAAGGCCACATTATGAGGTTTGAGGTCCTGGACCTTGGCCACCAGGTTCACCACTCTTGGGATGCACCGAAACCTCCACAGCTGTGGATCAGCTAAATACAGCACATGGAGGTTTTATTTCTGCTTCACTTTCTCTGATGTACGGGGAGAAAAAATAACCCTGGCAGAGCATCAAAGAGGCACGAGCCCCATCAAGGGCTAAATTCTGCCCTGACATGCAGCCTGTACCCAGAATAGCCTGGCGTTAATTGGCCGCGGTGTTATATCATCCTGCAGAGCTCGGCACAGCTTGGCAGAATGACAAGACTAGAGCATGGCATGGGTAACTGTGACGTGACGAGGCTTTCTTATTTATCCCGCTTTGTCTGTACAAGGCTTACAGCTGCAAGGTGATGTTGCAAAGTGGTTAAAAGTTTTGGGTTTGGATAAGCAAGCTTGCAGATTGAATTACACGGCCAAGGACACGATTGTTGTATCTTAACGCAATATACTGGAATGATTTTCTACTTCTGCAGATGGACACAGTATCCTGTTCTTGACTATTTTACGTCTGCTGGCCGCTGACTATTCCAGCTAAATCTGAGCTGTGCAGACATATAAGCTCCCAACTTTTTCAGATGGGAAACTCTTTTGGCAACGAATATTTTTAGCTGAAAGACGGATCCATTGCCAGACACTTACTGCACTGCCATCAATTTAATCAGCCCTTGATTTAGCTGTTTTATACTTAAAGAACTAAAGTTACAGAGATCTTTGTAGACATTTTATATAGTTTTCACTTTTCAGAAAATCAAAATCTCTACACATGCCCTCTTGCTGGTAATGGTCAAATACCCGCCAGCTCGGATCCCTTATGATTAATTTTACCAATGTTGATGAACCGATCCAAGGCTACCATTCCTTACAGCTGCGTACCTTCAGCATAGTGTAACCTGGCCACAGAAATCTATTGCATTTTTGGGGGTCTCTAGGACTGGGATGTGCAGACTCTGCAAGACAGCAACCTACTGTTTTCAGACCAGTCTTGCTTGGTACTGCATTAGGAGGATCACCAAGGGACAGCATTGTGCAGCAGTGTTCATTTTGACATCACATTTCGATTTAGTTTTTAGTCCTAGTCTTTAAAATGCAATTTTAGTCATCTTAAAGAGGTTGTAAACCCTGGCGGTTTTTCACTTCAGTGCATTGAGGTGAAAAACCTCTTGTAGTGCACCAGCCCCCCAAAGTCCCCCTTTTACTTACCTGAGCCCGATCGCTCCTGCGCTGGGCACGAGCACACCCGCTCCAGCCGGTGGCTCCAGTCCTGATTGGATAGATTGATGGCAGCGCAGACATTGGCTCTCGCTGCTCTCAATCAAATCCAATGACACAGGAGCCTGGGGGCGGAGCCGAGTCCTGCTGTCTGGGTCAATGGACGCAGCAGCAGGACACAGGAGGATGCCCTGAGAGAGAGCACTTCTCCGACGGGGCACTCGAGAAGAGGAGCAGCCAGGAGTGTCACTGAGGGACCCCAGAAGAGGAGGCTTGTGGGCCACTCTGTGCAAAACCAACTGCACAGAGGAGGTAAGTATGAGATGTTGTTGTGCGTTTTTTTTTTTTTTAACCAAATGTTTACACATCCTATTAATTATTTGTCATATTTTAGTCTTCTAAAATAGTGTTAATTTTGGTGACTAAATTAAAGCGTTTGTTACCCCAAAAATAAAAATATAAAAATGTTATCCTGTTCCCTTAAAGCATGTTATGCAGCACAGTGCTTGTGCTGTGTAAATTTGGCCCCCTGTATCACCTGTAATAACCTGTCTGATCCTGCCTGGTTCTGCCCTCCCCCTGTAAACTGACAACAGTTTATCTTGGCTGCTGAGCCCTGACACCGTGGTCAGTTTACGTACCTCTGTCATCTGCAGCCCTCCTCTGTCTAACACTATCAGGTGGGAAGCAGAGGCTGTATTTGCAATAATTAGATTTAGTATACCTTTAATATACACTATATTGTCAAAAGTATCGGGACACCTGCCTTTACAGCAGTGTTTCTCAAGGCACACCGACAGGTCATATTTTCAGGCTTTCAATTATTTTGCACTCATGATTTGAGTAGTTTCACTGCCTTAGTAATTACCGCAGCCTTTTCATCTGAGGGAAATCCTGAAAACATGACCTGTTGGGGTGCCTTGAGGACTGGAGTTGAGAAACACTGCTTTACATGCACGTGAAATTTAATGGCATCCCAGCCTTAGTCCATAGGGTTCAATATTGAGTTGGGCCACCCTTTGCAGCTATAACAGCTTCAACTCTTCTGGGAAGGCTGTCAACAAGGTTTAGGAGTGTGTCTATGGGAATGTTTGACCATTCTTCCAGAAGCACATTTGTGAGGTCAGGCACCGATGTTGGGCAAGAAGGCCTGGCTTGCAGTCTCTGCTCTAATTCATCCCAAAGGTGTTCTATCGGGTTGAGGTCAGGCCAGTCAAGTTCCTCCACCCTAAACTCGCTCATCCATGTCTTTATAGTCCTTGCTTTGTGCACTGGTGGGCAGTCATGTTGGAACAGGAAGGGGCCATCTCCAAAGTCTTCCCACAAAGTTGGGAGCATGAAACTGTCCGAAATGTCTTGGTATGCTGACGCCTTAAGAGTTCCCTTCCCTGGAACTAAGGGGCCAAGCCCAACCCCTGAAAAACAACCCCACACCAAAATCCCCCCTCCACCAAATGATTTGGACCAGTGCACAAAGCAAGGTCCATAAAGCCATGGATGAGCGAGTTTGGGGTGGAGGAACTTGAATGGCCTGCACAGTCCTGACCTCAACTTTGGGGATGCCTGTGTAATCTTCCTATAATGTCCAGATCAAAATCAAATCAATTAAGATGAGGAGCCAGGGGAGAACACAGGAAGCGCCATCTAAGTGCAGTATTACAAGCAAATTTTAATGGCAAGGAAACTATAATCACTCACAAGAAGTAAAAACGTGGGCTCATCTGTAATCTGATGGTGTAGTGGGATGCTGGTGCTTCTGCATACAGATTCAGCTCTCTCTGAGGACAGCGGCCTCCTTTTTCATACCACCCCACCATTCTGTCCTATGGACTGACGAATCCTCTACAGACTGTATGTTAATGATCCATCCTTATGCTCAGTCACTATGTTTTTGCCCTAACAATAATCGTTAGGCTACTTTCACACTGAGGCGCTATAACGCTAAAAATAGCGCCTGCAAAGTGCCTGTAAAGTGCCTCTCCTCTCACTCCAATGTGAAAGCCCGATTGCTTTCACACTGGAGTGGTGCGCTGGCAGGACGGTAAAGTCCTGCAAGCCGCATCTTTGCAGTGCTGTATACACTGATCCTAAAGCCTCCCTGCCCATTGAAATTTGCCCCTGCCCATTTCAGCCGCCTACGGGGGTTAAAGTGATGCTTAAGCTTTGTTTTTTTTTAAATAACAAACATGTCATACTTACCTCTACTGTGCAGCTCGTTTTGCACAGAGTGGCCCCCGAACACCCTCTTCTGGGGTCCCTCGGCGGCTTTCGCGGCTCCTCCACGCATTAGATAACCCCCTAGGAGAAGCGCTCTCCCGAGGGGGTTACCCTGCAGGTGCGCTCCCGAGTCATTCATTCGGCATCCATGGAAGATGAATGTATGACTCGGCCCCGTCCCCCCCGGTTATTGGATTTGATTGACAGCAGCAGGAGCCAATGGCTGCGCTGCTATCAATCTATCCAATCAAAGCCAGGACTCCGTGGAGAGAAGGATGGAGCGTCACAGCTGAAGAAGATGAAGGGGCTCAGGTAAGTAAAACGGTGGGGGGGCTAGGAGCACCGGTCACTGCCAGGTGTTTTTTCACCTTAATGCATTAAGGTGAAAAAACACGAACCTTTACAACCCCTTTTTAAAAGCGCCCTGCTAGCGGCCGAAAACCTCTGCAAAAACGACGGTAAAGCGTCGCTAAAAATAGCGGCGCTTTACCACTAACGCCCCTAGTGTGAAATTGGCCTTAAGATAAGGATTTATGGTTGAACTAGATGGACTTGTGTATTTTTTTAACCTGACTATGTAACTATGATTCGACTTGGATGTGACTTCCATTCAATTCTATGGGCTGAAATCTGACAGAAGTCAGACCAAAGTAGTGCAGAAACCTTTTATAAAGTCAGACCGACACAAGTCGGAGCAGTTAAGACGGCTCTCATAGGGAAACATTGATTTTTACATGTCATACGACAGACATGTGCTCTCAATATCGGAGCACTTGTCACACCAGTGTGAACTTGGGCCTGATCAGGCGATGTGGAGATACAATGATTTGTTGGAGCAATTCTGCCATTGGATGAAGGGAAGATTCTGGACAGCCGCATTCAAAATCAAATGCCTTTATTAAAAAAAAAGAAGAGGTAATAATCCAAAAAATACAAGCCACAGCAAACAATGGATCACAGGAACTGACGCGTTTCACACTTTCAAAAGTGCTTATTCAGCTATGAATAACCTATGCTTAGCCAGCACCTGCTGTTCCTGTTCTGAGGAGCGCTACATTTCCAGACACCCTTCCTAGAGGGGCATCTCTCTTCCCCTTCCTCCTGGACTTGGCAAATCTGCCATATAAGGGGAAATTACATCTGTTGGTAGCTGTTTCAAAAACACTTTCCCATCACTTTCTTTCCTGTAATTTCCAGGACAAAAGGGGTAGATCAGCCAACCAGGGACACACATAGCAATAAAAACCTGTCCAAGGTTCTAACCCTGCCCCACACTATTCAGAAGCTAGTGGGAGGTTTTGGCTGCAGCTTAACATCCAGGGCTGGCATAAAGAATGTTCAAACTCCAGTGATAAAAGTGCTAAACTAACCAATTTAAACGGATTATCTTTATTCTTTCTGGCATTACTTTTGTTCAGTTATTCAGCCTTCAGAGATATGTTAAAAAAAAATTATTATTTAGTATAGCTGACTGGCCTACGTGATGGAAACTTGCGTAGTTCTTCTACAATTTGTAGATCTTTTCATTTTTGTAGGGTATGTGGAATCCATGAATGGTCTCCTGACTCACAGCAGCCTGTTTACAGTAGATAATGCAGGCCAGTGGGTGGTGACCCGATAACAGGCCTCCTTCTGGGTCCTCACCATAGACTGTCTGACCTACTGGAGAAAGATTTAGCTGAACTTGTTTCCCTGCTCTGTAGTCATTTTCCTGTTATGCAGTGGGCCATTTCCAATGGTGATTGGTTCAATTCCAGCTTGTCTGTTTTTTTAATCCTAGTGCATAACTTTTTTTATTCAGCAAAAGTGTGCCCATTGCACGGGGTAATTTGGTTTGGCTTTATACTGAAAAAGGAGAGACGCCCCTGGGCCCAATCTGCAAAAACATGTGTGCGTGGTTAAAAAAAAATTAATAAAAACGTATATATCTCCTAATCAAATACAGGTCTCTATGCAAACCTTTAAAACATTAGCAGCGCTCCCTCAGTGTAACAACACTGTGTACATATTTGAGCTGCACGATTTACCGTTAAAAAATTGTGATCTCGATTCAACCCCCCCCTCACGATCTTAATTCGGCATTTCCACGATTCTATGTAACAAGTGCTCAGCCGTTCTCTGCTCAGAGCTGTCAAAAAAAAAAAAAAGTAAAAAAAAAAAAACCTAAAGCAAAACACCACAAGTACACTTGGAAGTGCAGTTGCTGTAGATCTGAGGGGGACATGCAAGGAAAATAAACAGCATAGCTGTACATGATTGGATGATACAATCAGCAGAGCTTCCCCTCATTTTAGATCTTACCCTCAGATCTAAAGCGACTGCACTCCCAAGTGCACTTGCAGTGCAAAATGGATTTGCCTTTAGTAAATCAACCCCATTGCATCATTTGGTTCTTTTAGATCAGGGGTCTCCAAACTACAGCCCTCCAGTTGTTCAGGAACTACGATTCCCATCATGCCTAGTCATGTCTGTGAATGTCAGAGTTTTACAATGCCTCATGGGATGTGTAGTTCCACAACAGCTGAAGGGCCATAGTTTGGAGATCCCTGTTTTAGACCAAAGGAATGAACGTCAGTCTGTAAATGAGGGCAGTTTAACCACTTAAAGCAGACCTTCAGTCATTTTTTTCAACCTTCCATCTATGAAATCTTCTGCCGTTGTTGTTTTTCTAACTTTGGATAGTACATTTTTTTTTTTTTCCTCTTAGTAAATACCTTATACAGCCCACTTCCTGTTTCTTGTCTAGTCATTGGCCTAGGCTTATGACATCATGCACAGTTCTCTCACTCTCCTGAGAGTTTGCCAGGAAGGGGGGGGGGGGGTATGGTGCATAAGAGGGCTAATGAAAGCACCAGATCCCCATGTAATAAGGCATTGATTTTTGAAAAATCACACTAAGACCCCATTAATAAATACCTTACGGGAGTACGCTATGGAGTGTTTTGTCTTTTTGTGAGACGTGCAATGCCGAGAAAAGTATCCTATTAAGGCCTGGTTCACACCTATGCATTTTTTTTTTTTAGTGCATTTTCACATTTGCAGAAACACAACACACTACAGTACAGGAAGGGGGGGGGGGGTGGTTCATAAGAGGGCTAATGAAAGCACCAGATCCCCATGTAATAAGGCATTGATTTTTGAAAAATCACACTAATACCCCCATACACACTATTAGGTTTTCTGCAGATTTTTGTCTTCAGATTTACCAAAAGCATATAGTGGAAGGGTCTGCCCGGTTGCACATAAATTGAAATTCTTAAGGTTTGACCTCATATTATATGGTTTGGGTAAATCTGAAGACAAAAATCTGCAGAAAATCTGTTGCACGTCTCACAAAGACAAAACAACACTCCATAGCATATTTATCAATATAAAAAGAAAAAAAACAACCCCCGATAAAATCCTAAACATTTGTGTGATTTTATTGGGGGATTTTATTTTCTTATTAATAAATACCTTACGGGAGTACGCTATGGAGTGTTTTGTCTTTTTGTGAGACATGCAATGCCGAGAAAAGTATCCTATTAAGGCCTGGTTCACACCTATGCATTTTTTTTTTTTTTTTTTTTTTTTTTAGTGCATTTTCACGTTTGCAGAAACACACTACAGTCCATTTAACATGGTTTCCTATGGATGTAGTTCACATCTGTGCATTTTATGGAAAGGGCCAGGGTTTTTTTTTTTCTGGTTTTTGGTTCCGTAGACTTCAATGGTTTAAAGATGTGTATTGAAAAAAAAACGCAAAATGCATCTGCAATATGCAAACTGCATCCTGCTCAATTGTGAATCAGACCTCAGGCTGGATTCACACTTATGCATTTTTAGTGCTTTTTGCATTTTGCAGATTTGCACTACAGAACATGTTCCATAGGAAACCATGCTAAATGGACTGTAGTGCAAATCTGCAAAATGAAAAAAGCACTAAAGATGCATAAGTGTGAATCCAGCCTAAGTGTGAATTCTATAGTTGAAGATTTTCCAGAAATGAATGCCTGATTACATGGGAGATCTGGTGAGTGTGAGCCCCGGTTCACACAGGGGCGGCACGACTTGCAGGTCGCCTCACCAAGGCGACCTGCAGACGACTGCCAAGGCGACTTGCAAAACGACTTCTGTATAGAAGTCTATGCAAGTCGCCCCAAGTCGCCCCCAAAGTAGTACAGGAACCTTTTTCTAAGTCGGAGTGACTTATTAGAACGGTTCCATTGTACAGAACGGGAGGCGACTTGTCAGGCGGCTAAGACACCTGACAAGTCGCCCCTGTGTGAACCAGCACTTAGGTGTGAGGGGAGTGGGACCCACGAGGTGTGGTGAAGGTAGAAATGAATACCGGACCACTAACCCACTGAATACACTCATCTAGAGACTGTTTTCATTTACAACGGTGAAACTTCTGAGAATTTTGCTATTTAAAGACAGTGGGGTTAATTTGCTAAAGCTACAGAGTGCAAAATCAGGTTCAGCTTTGCAAAGATACCAATTGGTTTCCGGGTTTTATTGTCAAAGCTTCATTGAACAAGCTGAAGTTAGAAGCTAATTGGTTACTATGCACAGCTGCACCTGATTCTGTGTGCACCAGTTTTAGTAAACCAACCCCATTGTATCTATATATACTAAGGGGGGGGTTATTTACTAAAGGCAAATCCACTGAGGGTAGATCTGAGGGGGACATGCAAGGAAAATTAAAAACAGCATTTTTGCTTGTACATGATTGGATGATAAAATCAGCAGAGCTTCCCCTCAGATCTACAGCGACTGCACTTACAAGTGTGCTTTCAAGTGTACTTGCAGTGCACTTGTAGTGCAGAGTGGATTTGCCTTTAGTAAATAAACCCCACAGTGTTGTTACACTGAGGGAGTGCTGCTAGGGCTGGGGAAAAAAATCGATTTAAATCTTGAATTGAGTTGAGAGGTCAAATCGATTCAAAATTTAAGCAAATCGATTTTTTTTTAGATTTTTTTTTTTTTCACAGCGCCGGTCCTGAGGAGCTGCGGGCAGGAGTTTTTAGGCGAGGCCGTGGCTTTGGCCTCGCCTAAAAACTCCTGCCCGCAGCTCCTCAGGACCGGCGATGTGAAAAAAAAAAACTATTCGAAACGAGTTTTTTTTTAAGAAAATAGCAGATTTTTTTTTTTTTTTTTTTTTTAGAAAATCACCCAGCCCTAAGCACTGCTGATGTTTTAGGGTCAGTTCAGTTCTGTGTGCCTTTTTTTTTTTTTTTTTTTTTCTGCACTAAAAATGCACGAACAGTGTGTTCCATGTATTCCAATGGCCCTAGTTCACACCAGTGCGGTCAGTTTCTGCACCGGAAACTGACTGGAACTGACTGCACTGGTGTGATCTAGAGCCATTGGAATAGATGGAAAACGCTGTGCATGCATTTTTAGGGCCAGTTCACACCACAAAAATGCACTCCTAAGTTCCGGATCAGTTTTTGCTTACAGTTCACACCACACGCAGTTCCAGTGCGTTTTTGATACAATTTGCTCGCTTCCAGTACAGTTCTGTGCAGAAAAAATGCAGCACACGCTTTTTTTAAATTTTTTTTTTCTACACCAAAAACTGACTGCACTGGTGTGAACTAGTGCCATTGGAATACATGGAGAACACTGCAATCATTTTTAGTGCACGGAACTGCATCTGGTGTGAGCTAGCACTTAAAGATTTGCTTGGAGACATATGGATTTGATTAGAATTTTGTTCAACATTTTTTGTTGTAAAAACATTTTGTTCATTTTTCTAATTATTATTGGGGTCAAATCGACCTTTGTTTTTTCGACTGCAGTGATTGAGAAAATTTGAAGGAGCAGGATGGAAAATGTTTCTCGAATCTACCAATTTCTAACGTACTTGCGCAGTTTTCATTTGTCCAATTCATTCTAAAATTGAATATTAAAAGCAATTTAAATCCTTCAACTACTTTCAAACAACATTCGAATGTTCTGAGAATTTCACTAAGAACTTTCAAACAAGTTTTCATTCAAAATTCTAATGGTTTATACCCGGCTTATAGTCTGCTTGCCTCTGGTTCCACACTTGGGATTATTATTCATTCAAATTATTCATTTTATCATTTTGTAATGCTAATGTAGGATTACGATCCATGCAATGTTATCCTTCTGTGTTATCTGGAACCATTTATCCCTATATTCAATTATTTTTCTAACCTAATACATTTTTAATAAATATATATTGTGCGATTGTAGCTGTCATACCACAGTTTGGGTTGTAGATATCGAGAGGATATGGCTGTAAAGTTGCGCTCATCTGTAGGTTTATGAAGGGATATACTTATAAACTGGTATAAAGTAGGGTGCATGTTTGCAGTCAGGGCCGGACTGGGAATAAAAACCAGCCCTGGAAATAAATTCATACCAGCCCCATAGTATTTTTATACCAGCCCAACCGCATGTCTTTATTTTCTTGTTCACAAAAGGGAAAACCATGCATTTTAAAGCACATTTGAAGAGTGTATTATATATAGATAAGAGAGACATGGCTTTTACAAACAGCAGCAATTTTTTTCAAGGCAAAAACTTATGCCATTTACTGGCACATTTTTTATTGACACTGCAAAAAAAAGGTGCCGTAAATGGCAGTTTTCAGTGCAAATATCAATATTTAAGCTATA
Organism: Aquarana catesbeiana; assembly: GCF_042186555.1. Classification (NCBI taxonomy): domain Eukaryota; kingdom Metazoa; phylum Chordata; class Amphibia; order Anura; family Ranidae; genus Aquarana; species Aquarana catesbeiana. Next base: position 185,605,906 of record NC_133333.1, read on the forward strand.
ACTGCTATTAGCAATGTATTAAGTTAAACAAAAGTCAAAAACCATATTTCTCCTCTTACATGAAAGTCAGATTAATATAACCCAACACAGAGTTCTCCCATATATCAGGAGGATTCCCCTTTACAGTGCAAGGGAACTCTGACATAAAGGGGAACATTGCAGATCATGATCTAAGCAGGAACTCTGATATAAAAGGGGGGCACTGGTGACCAGAGACCACCTTATATCAGAGTCCACTGCATTCCCCTTTACATCAGAGTCCCCCCTTGCACTGTAAGGTGGAATCCTGCAGACTATGATGTAAAGGGGAACTCTGGGAATGTGGGGAGGACTCTGGTGACCAGAGAGTACCTTCCGCAGAAAGAAAACACTAAAGTAAGGGGGTTTACTGATATAAGGGGGAAACCTATATATCGGTGCCCCCTTACAATATTGTATTGACCCCTCCCCCCCTCAGGTAGGCCTGGTGGCGCTGTCACTGACCTCCTCTCAGGTGCACCTTACAGGGCTCAGTCAGTCGGCTCCAGCTCGGTGGCTCTGGTTTTACCCCATAGTTTCCTCTCCACAGTCCATACATGTCTGACTTCTCCCATGACCCCCATCCCTGAGGCAATCCCACTCTTGACTCCTCTCCAGACTGCAGACGTGATATAAGACAAGAGATGGTCAGAGGCTGCGGATGGTACAGGGGAGGTCAGAGGCTGCGGATGGTACAGGGGAGGTCAGAGGCTGCGGATGGTACAGGGGAGGTCAGAGGCTGCGGATGGTACAGGGGAGGTCAGAGGCTGCGGATGGTACAGGGGAGGTCAGAGGCTGCGGATGGTACAGGGGAGGTCAGAGGCTGCGGATGGTACAGGGGAGGTCAGAGGCTGCGGAGGGTACAGGGGAGGTCAGAGGCTGCGGATGGTACAGGGGAGGTCAGAGGCTGCGGAGGGTACAGGGGAGGTCAGAGGCTGCGGATGGTACAGGGGAGGTCAGAGGCTGCGGATGGTACAGGGGAGGTCAGAGGCTGCGGATGGTACAGGGGGGGTCAGAGGCTGCGGATGGTACAGGGGGAGGTCAGAGGCTGCGGATGGTACAGGGGAGGTCAGAGGCTGCGGATGGTACAGGGGAGGTCAGAGGCTGCGGATGGTACAGGGGAGGTCAGAGGCTGCAGGGGGGGGCAGGAGGTCAGAGGCTGCAGGGGGGGGCAGGAGGTCAGAGGCTGCAGGGGGGGGACAGGAGGTCAGAGGCTGCAGGGGGGGGCAGGAGGTCAGAGGCTGCGGGGGGGGGGCAGGAGGTCAGAGGCTGCAGGGGGGGCAGGAGGTCAGAGGCTGCAGGGGGGGCAGGAGGTCAGAGGCTGCAGGGGGGGGGCAGGAGGTCAGAGGCTGCAGGGGGGGCAGGAGGTCAGAGGCTGCAGGGGGGGGCAGGAGGTCAGAGGCTGCAGGGGGGGGCAGGAGGTCAGAGGCTGCAGGGGGGGGCAGGAGGTCAGAGGCTGCAGGGGGGGGGGCAGGAGGTCAGAGGCTGCAGGGGGGGGCAGGAGGTCAGAGGCTGCAGGGGGGGGCAGGAGGTCAGAGGCTGCAGGGGGGGGCAGGAGGTCAGAGGCTGCGGGGGGGGCAGGAGGTCAGAGGCTGCGGGGGGGGCAGGAGGTCAGAGGCTGCAGGGGGGGCAGGAGGTCAGAGGCTGCAGGGGGGGCAGGAGGTCAGAGGCTGCAGGGGGGGCAGGAGGTCAGAGGCTGCAGTGGGGGCAGGAGGTCAGAGGCTGCAGGGGGAGTAGGAGGTCAGAGGCTGCAGGGGGAGTAGGAGGAAGAGGCCACCAGACAAGTACTCGCTGCGGTACTTTTAAAAATGGCGCCGCTCGGCGCCATCGTCACTGCGCATGCGCCCGCACTTCCGAGAATTGCCGAGTGTGTACGGACTTTCCCGAGCACGGCTAGCTCGGGAAAGCCCGTACACACTTCCAAGAATAGCGCTAGCGCATGCGCAGTTGCATGTCAGCCTGGCGGCCCCGCGGCCATGTTTCTTTCAGGCGCCGCTGCCCTCACAGCGGCACCAGGGGCAGCCAGACAGCCGACCCACCGGGGGATTTCCCGGTATCCCGGTAGGCCAGTCCGGCCCTGGCTGCAGGGGGAGTAGGAGGAAGAGGCCACCAGACAAGTACTCGCTGCGGTACTTTTAAAAATGGCGCCGCTCGGCGCCATCGTCACTGCGCATGCGCCCGCACTTCCGAGAATTGCCGAGTGTGTACGGACTTTCCCGAGCACGGCTAGCTCGGGAAAGCCCGTACACACTTCCGAGAATAGCGCTAGCGCATGCGCAGTTGCATGTCAGCCTGGCGGGCCCGCGGCCATGTTTCTTTCAGGCGCCGCTGCCCTCACAGCGGCACCAGGGGCAGCCAGACAGCCGGCCCATCGGGGGATTTCCCGGTATCCCGGTAGGCCAGTCCGGCCCTGGCTGCAGGGGGAGTAGGAGGAAGAGGCCACCAGACAAGTACTCGCTGCGGTACTTTTAAAAATGGCGCCGCTCGGCGCCATCGTCACTGCGCATGCGCCCGCACTTCCGAGAATTGCCGAGTGTGTACGGACTTTCCCGAGCACGGCTAGCTCGGGAAAGCCCGTACACACTTCCGAGAATAGCGCTAGCGCATGCGCAGTTGCATGTCAGCCTGGCGGCCCCGCGGCCATTTTTCTTTCAGGCGCCGCTGCCCTCACAGCGGCACCAGGGGCAGCCAGACAGCCGGCCCACCGGGGGATTTCCCGGTATCCCGGTAGGCCAGTCCGGCCCTGTTTGCAGTGATGGACTAGAAGTTCTGCATACTGTGTTGGATCAGATTATGTTTTAGGCCTGGTTCACACCTAATCCATTTTTTAGTGCGTTTTCACTTTTGCAGAAACACACTACAGTCCATTTAACATGGTCTTCTATGGGTCATGTTCACATCTGTGCATCTTATGGAAAGGGCCAGGGACTTTTTTCTGGTTTTTGGTTCCTAAGACTTCAATGGATCAAAATCGTGTATTAACCACTTCAGCCCCGGAGCATTTGGCTGGCCAAAGACCAGAGCACTTTTTGCGATTCGGCACTGCGTCGCTTTAACTGATAATTGCGCGGTCGTGCGACATGGCTCCCAAACAAAATTGACGTTCTTTTTTTCCCCACAAATAGAGCTTTCTTTTGGTGGTATTTGATCATCTCTGCGTTTTTTTTTTAATTTTTTGCGCTTTAAACAAAAAGAGCGACAATTTTGAAAAAAACACATTATTTTTTACTTTTTGCTATAATAAATATCCCCAAAAAATATATAAAAAAAACTTTTTTTCCCCCTCAGTTTAGGCTGATATGTATTCTTCTACATATTCTTGGTAAATAAAATCGCAATAAGAGTTTATTGGTTTGCACAAAAGTTATAGCGTCTACAAAATAGGGGTTAGTTTTATGGCATTTTTATTAATGTGTTTTTTTTTTTTTTTTTACTAGTAATGGCAGCAATCAGTGATTTTTATCATGACTGTGACATTATGGCGGACAGATCGGACACTTTTGGCGCTATTTTGGGACCATTCACTTTTATACAGCGATTAAAAATGCATTGATTACTGTGTAAATGTGACTGGCAGTGAAGGGGTAAACCACTAGGGGGTGCTGAAGTTAAGTGTGCCCTAGGGATGTGTTCTAACTGTAGGGGGGAGGGGCTATGTGTGACACGACACTGATCACCGTTCCCGATTACAGGGAGCGGTGATCAGTGTCCTGTCACTAGGAAGAATTGGGAAATGCTGGTTTACATCAGCATTTCCCCGTTCTTCCTCTCCGTGAGATGATCGCAGGCATAGAGTCCGCAGGACCCGCGATCACACTCACGGAGCTCATGGCGGGCACGCGCCGCCCACAATACCACGTCTTAAAGGGCAACGTACAGGTACATTAATATGCCTGTACGTGCCATTCTGCCGACTTACATCAACGTGAGCCAGTTGGCAAGTGGTTAAAAAACAGCAAAATGCACCTGGAATATGCAAACTGCGACCTGCATAGGTGTCAATCAGGCCTCGGCGTTACATTATATTGGCACCGTTGGTGAGATGGCGAAGTTGTGACTGTTTTAATAAGTTAGAAAATGTAGAAAAAGTGTAGGGAAAGAAAAAGAACAAAAAGGAAAAAGTGTAAAAAAAAAAAAAATGTCCTTTAAGAAATCTCGGACCACCTACAGCTACTGATTTGACAATACAAGGGCAGCAGCACAATGATAAGGTCATCACTCTACTCTCTCAAACTGTTTTAAAGCTTGCAGCATCAAACTGACAGCACTATGCAAGCCAATAGAGCCCTGACTATCCAACACCCAGGGAAAAATAATACTCATATAATAGCTGTATTTCAAAATCTGTTTTTACTATTATTTTAAATGAATACATAACTGGAGAAAACTGCGTTTTATATTTCTCAGGAATTTAGCTTTAAATGTTCTAGTTTGGCAGGAAAGTGCCATTAAAATGAATGACTGCAGTGGCTGTGTCTTGCTGTCGGCCTTATTACAGCCTTCTGTGCCTGCCATCTATACACGCTGTGATAGATCCATAAAGCCACAGTTATATGAAATTGCCCATTCTTATTCATAGACGTACAGTATCACCTCTGACGGTATCCTAAGCTACTTGCATGTCCTGTTTACAGTGTGTGGGGCTTGTATTTAAATTGTTTCAAGGATACGTATACAGCCAAGCAGGTCAGCCATCTGTGCATCAAATGTTTGCATGGTCAGAGGACACCTAAACGTCTTGTGCGGTCCACCCAACTACTTAACTGCTTCTGTCTTATCTTAACAGGAAGTGGTTCTGGGTTTGGATTAGGAATATTTTCATGTTTAGTAGACATCCTGGTCCAGTTCTGAAGTGTTGATTCGTACTTTTAAAGTAAGCTTGTAGTAAGGAAAAAACAGGCAAAGCAAGGGTCACCCTGTAGTTCCTACACTTTTTTAGCACTGCCACCCACTTGATGAGTCCTGTTAAAAAAACAAAAAAAACCTCCCAGGTATGTTATGGGGTTTTCCCATAGTGGGAGGGGGAGTGCAGATCAGGGCAGCTCTAAAAAAGGTGAAAGGACACACACAGTTCTACTGGTTTTGCAACATCACTCCAACTTTAGCTACTTTATCCATAGTAAAGGTTCACTTTATACACTATATTGTCAAAAGTATTGAGACGCCTGCCTTTACACGCACATGAATTTTAATGGTGTCTTAGTCCGTAGGGTTCAACATTGAGTTGGCCCACCCTTTCCAGCTATAACAGATTCAACTCTTCTGGGAAGGCTGTCCACAAGGTTTAGCAGTGTGTCTATGGGAATGTTCTTCCAGAAGAGCATTTCTGAGGTCAGGATGTTGGGATGAGAAGGCCTGGCTCACAGTCTCCGCTCTAATTCATACTAAAAGTATTCTATCAGGATAAAGTCAGGTCTGTGCAGGTCAGTTAAGTTCCTCCACCCCAAACTCTCTCATCCATGTCTTCATGGACTTGGCTTTGTGCACTGGTCCAAATCATTTGGTGTGGGGTTGTTTTTAAGGGGGTGGGCTTGGTCCTTCAGTTCCAGTGAAGGGAACTCTTAAACTGGGTTCACACTGCTGTGCAGATTGGCTCACAGCAGGTGTCAAGTGCGTCCCTATTCTCCGTTTTCAGGGATGAATCGGGGCCCAAATCTTTGGTTGGATTCGGACCTGAAATGGACCAGAATACAAACGGGGTCCTCTGCAAACTGCTACGCAGCCGTCCTGGAGCTGTGTGAACCGGCTTCATTGAGAGCCTGTCGCATTCTCCTGACATGCAAATTGGATGCGGGGAAAGCCGAATCCAGTTCGCACTAGTGTGAACCCAGCTTTAAGGCCTCGGCATACCAAGACATTTTGGACAATTTCATGCTCCCAACATTGTGGGAACAGTTTGGGGATGGCCCCTTCCTGTTCCAACATGACTGTGTGCACAAAGCAAGGGGTGGGGGTGGAGGAACTTGACTGGCCTGCACAGAGTCCTGACCTCAACCCAATAGAACACTTTTGGGATGAATTAGAGCGGAGACTGTGAGCCAGGCCTTCTCGTCCAACATCAGTGCCTGACCTCACAAATGTGCTTCTGGAAGATTGGTAAAACATTCCCATAGACACACTCCTAAACCTTGTGGACAGTCTTCCCAGAAGAGTTGAAGCTGTTATAACTGCAAAGGGTGGGCCAACTCAATATTGAACCCTACAGAGTAAGACTGGGATGCCATTAAAGTTCATGTGCGTGTAAGGGCAGGCGTCCCAATACTTTATACAATATAGTGTATGTAGTAACTCCATACAATATAAGAAGAAAGAAAGCCTTATGACCGAAAGAAAACCATGAAAGTAATATGCATTCAGGAAATAGATGGAAGACAGCCAAAGGTGTTTTGCTTAAAGACCAATTTCTTTCCATGTATCGAAAGGAAGAAAGGGTAGTCATCTGTAATTTTTCCAGAAGTGTGGTAGGTGTACACCAAGTGGTACACCTCCCCGGTGTAGGTGGTACATGGCATGGCTCACAATTTGTGTAGAGCTCGGCCTAAGATATTATTAGGCACTAGAGAGAATATGCTGATCTAACAGCACATAGAGTATATATCTGCTATAAGGGCTCAGAGAAGACAAGGCGGTAAATGTGTAGGAAATTAAGGGCAGAGTGTTCTGGCTGGGTTTTCAAATGCTTGGAAACTCTCATTAAAAGTAATTTAATATAGAGTGACACATAAAATTCAACAAAAAGCCCATTAATAAAGTTGGCGAAATGCAGCCCTTAGAAAATCCTTCGTTTTTTAACGGTTGTGCAACTCATTAAAGTAAACCTGTCATAAAGCTGGGCAACCTAAAATGTACATACGGTGGAAAATGTACAAGGATAGAATAGGAAAATCCACACACCAAGAAGATTAGTGGATACAGACTGCTGAATTCTGTCTAATGGTCAGTTGTTCTGTAAACGTCAAACTTCGTTCTGACATCTCCTATGTACTAAGCATCAAAGTGCAAAGCTTCAGTCACACAAAGGGGCAGGGCCAGGCTTGACCTTTCTATAGAAAGTCATGATTAGAATATAAATTCAGTTTACTTTTTATTTGGATCTACCGGTTCTTTTCACATCTGGTTTTCACACAAGGTAGCCTCTGCTAAATGTTATTTCACTTACTCCCTTTGAATTGCCCAGCTTTTTGGCAGATTATGTTAACCGAACAATGGAAGTAAAGTAGATGTGTGGCACTCCCTGTTAATGACTGGAGCTCAGACTAATGCATATAAAAGGAATCCCCCTTTGGAAAACCCCCTTAGAAGTACATTTCTGTACTAATGTGAAATCACACCTTTTTTTTTTTTTTTTATATCAAAACATGAAAAATGTGCTGACGTAGCATATTTGTACTAACAACCTCAAATAGGCCCAAAACACCTACAGGCCGTCCCATAGTTACAAACATCCGACTTACAAACGACTCCTACTTTCAAACGGAGGGAGACAACAGGAAGTGAGAGGAAATCTACCCCTAGGAAGGGAAATTCTCTCCTGTAAAGCAGGCCATACATGGTCGAATTTCGAACAAATTTTATTTTCAAAACCAGAAAGTTCATTTCATTTTTTTTTTTTTTTTTTGTGTGTGTGTGATCCGATGGTGCCATCATTCATTTTCAAAATTCGGACGACCAAGCCTTCAATTTCACCTCATGTTGCTACAGAAAAGAATTTTCGTGGCTGGGAATTTTTCTTTTCTCTCCGTAAATTCTCTTTTCTTGCACATTTTTTTTTCTTATTACATTTCTCGCACGTGATTCTCCGTTCATTGATTAGAAAATCGTTCGTTTTTCAAAAAATTTCCAACATGTCTGATTCCTCAAATTTGATTGCCGCACGAAAATCGGCTGTTGCTGCAGCCCACTAATGGTGCGAAATTCGAAAAAGATGCCTCCACTGCTTTATCACCATGGCTTGTTTCTACAATTTTCAAAATCCAATTGTCATTGAGACAGAACATGAGGTGAAATCTTCAGAACAGGGGTACAAACAGCAAAACAAACATTACAGGAGTGTTAACCCTTCCCTATGCTATCCAAAAAGCTTAAAAATAGTTTTTTTGGCTGGAGCTACACTTAAAAAATGGACCTGTTCCGACTTACAAACAGATTCAACTTAAGAACAAACCTACAGACCCTATCTTGTTTGTAACCCGGGGGCCACCTGTATTGCAAACTAAAGCGATAGTTATTTAACCACTTGCCAACCAGCCGTTGCAGTTTTACTGCGGCAGAATGGCACGGTTGGGCGAAACGGCGCTGTGTAATGCCACTACGCCCGCTGTTCGGAGCCAATGCGAGTGCCTGGCGGTCGTGATCACCGCCGGGCTCCCACGATCGCTGCTGACACACCAAGAACTGGGATCTGTGTGTGTAAACGCTCAGTTTCCGGTTCTCTGAGGGGAGAAGTGACTGATCGTCTGTTCATACAAAGTATGAACAGCAATCTGTCTTCTCCCCTAGACAATCCCCTCCCCACTTCAATTAGAACACACACTAGGGAACACTATTAACCCCTTGATCGCCCCCTAGTGTTAACCCCTTCTCTGCCAGTGACATTTTTACAGTAATCAGTGCATTTTTATAGCACTGATCACTGTATAAATGCCAATGGTCCCAAAAATATGTCAAAAGTGTCCGATGCGTCCGCCATAATGTCGCAGTCCTGATTAAAAATTTCAGATCGCCACCATTACCAGTAAAAAAAAAAAATAAAAATGCCATAAAACTATCCCCTATTTTCTAGACGCTATAACTTTTGCGCAGACCAATCAATATACCCATGTTGCGATTTTTTTTTTTTTTTTTACCAAAAATATGTAAAATAATACATATCGACCTAAACTGATGAAATATATATATATATATATATATATATATATATATATATATATATATATATATATATATATATAAATTTTATTTTATATATATATATAAAATATATAATATTTTTGGGGAAAATTTATTTATAGCAAGAAGTGAAAAATATTGCGTTTTTTTTTTGTTTTTTTGTTTTTGTTTTTTGTTTTTTCAAAATTGTCGCTCCTTTTTTTGTTTATAGCGCAAAAAATAAAAAACTCAGAGGTGATCAAATACCACCAAAAGAAAGCTCTAGTTGTGGGTAAAAAGGACGTCAATTTTGTTTGGGTACAACATCACACGACCGCGCAATTATCAGTTAAAGCGACACAGTACCGAATCGCAAAAAGTGTCCTGGTCGGGAAGGGGGTAAAATCTTCCGGGGCTGAAGCGGTTAAACAGTCCAAATAATAAATGCAATACCTGCAACAAGTAAGTGCTTTGCTTTAGGGCTTTTGCATATGGGCAGCATACAACCTTTCGTTGAATTGAATGGGTGTGCACTGCTGTAATCATGTATATGATGGTGCTTTCGTAAACATGAGTACAGCACATTCTAGAAAACTTTTGATTTTTTTTTTTGCATATGCCTATATGCTGTACTGGTGTTTTTATAGTGTGTTAACCTGCATTGTGTTTAAGCAGCCCAATAAAATAAATGGGTTGACACCAAAACGTCCTAAAAATCAAACATGACCCTTTTTTTTTTTCTTTAAACACCAATGCACTACTGTGCTTTGCCTTAGTGCGGTGGGGTGCTATTTAAAATCCAACGCAGTGATGCGTGCTATGTGTGTAACCATGGTACACAAGTCTAAGTGGTTCCTCAAAGAATTTGCACATCATTCTTAATGGAATAAGGCCCCAAACCTCCTCCATGGTGCAGGGACCATATAGGTGATCAGCACTGCAGCAATGATTGTAAAGTGGTTCCTAAATAGTTTCTTGACTTTGAATAGGCTGCCTTTCCTGTGCAGATTCTGGGCCTGTCCTGACATCACAAGTCACATGCCCATACTCAGCTGATCCAGGATCGACTGGTTCAGAGTCTGCACATGCGTCTTCTGCTTTAACCGGCAGCAGGGACATTTGTACTGACGCTTTTTTACAAACTGTCTTTATTTTATCGGACAATAGGCAACCCTTGCAGCAGGTCTCAGTTCTGCTGGTAAGCAAGTAGCCAAGCAGCACACTTTCCTTGTATTTGGATCTATAGATCCAATTGCCTTGAGAAAACATGCTCTTTATATGAGAAACGTTTGTTGGCTGGATGTGTTTTAATTGTTTTTAGCCTTTGGAATGTATTGTCAAATAATGAAGCATGATATGCCATGATTGTTCTGGACTGCCCAGACAAATTTTCAGCTTTCAGTCCTGTCTCACTTTGAATGACAATTGTGCGGTCATGCAACGCTGTACCCAAAGAAATTTGTATCATTTTTTTTGAGACAAAGATTTCTTTTGATGGTATTTAATCACCACTGTGTTATTTTTGCTAAACAAACGAAAAAAGACCAAAAATTTTGGAAAAAAAAAATATATAAAAAAACGATTTCTTAGTTTCTGTTATAACATTTTGTAAAAAAGTAATTTTTCACCTTCACTGATGTGCGTTGATGAGGCGGCACGGATGAGGCACTAATATGAAGTACTGATAGGCAGCACTGAAGGGTACTGATAAGTAGTTGCAGCATGAGGAGAGGAATGCCAATAACTGGCATTTCCTGTTTACACAGTGATCAGCTGTGGTTGAACACAGCTGAACACATGGTAAAGGGCCTACGTCACAGGCTCTTTACCGTGACCAGTGATGCGCTATGTTCCAGAGACACAGCGCACCACTGATCGCCATGCTGCGCACCGAGAATGGGAGGACGTCATCCCCAGAACGAGAGTGCTCCCACCTGTCCGCCATTTTATTATACGGTGGGCAGGAAGCAGTTAAAGTAAAACTAAAGACATAACTTTTTTTTTTTGTTTGTTTTATTTTGGAAACCTAGGGTTAAAACCCCTATCAGAATTTTTTTTCCCCATCTGTGTCCCATTGGAGAGGTTTCCCTTCACTTCTTGTCCCATAGGCAAACAGGAGGAGGGAGGAAATCCCTGCAAATTAAGACCATTCCTTCGGAACCCCCAGGTCACCAGAATTAGTGTCCCCATTGGAAGATCTCCCCTCTATTACTTTTCTGGGGACAACCCAAAATTTTTGATTTTCTTTAACTTTCACTTTTAATGATAATGGTAAGCAGGACAAATAGAGAAGGTGAATCTCCCTAATGGGGACACAGACAGTAACAAAAACCTGTCAGGGGTTCTAACCCCTCTCCACTCCATCCAAAACCAAAAAAAAGTTTTGCCTTTAGTTCTAGTTTAACAGAGACCTGTACTGAGGATATTTTTTTAAGTATACACATTTTCAGTCAAAACAATTATTGTATTGAACAAGCATATGGCAAAGTATGCCACCTTTTTGTAGTTTTTCGTTAATAATTTATAGAAACTTTTTCTGTTTCAGATGGTTCCATCCAAATATCAATGGACTGGAAGCTGAAACTCTCCTCCTGACACATGGAGTCCATGGGAGCTTCCTGGCTCGTCCTAGCAAAAGCAATCCAGGTGACTTTACCCTGTCCGTCAGGTAAGATTGTGTCAGGGTGATTGCAGAATGACTTCCTTTCTGCCATCATACATTTATGTTTGTCTTCTGAACACCAGAATGTTTGTGTGTATGTGTTTGTTAATGGATTAGGAAAGTAAGACAACCCTTGCACCCCTTTCTGAGATTCCCCGAGAAAGTGTGAACACACCTTGAAGGCTCCCATAGACCATGCCAAATCTGTCAAAAATCGAATGTCTATACTCTGATCGATATCTGTATAAACAGATTATTGGACACTGGGAATGTCTACACAAAGTTAAAATGGAGATCAAACAGAAGTAAAAGAGTTGCTGTACCCAACATCTTTCCTGGTTTTTAGTGGAGTGGATGGGACTCCATGCCTGATCATTTCTTTACCAGTGTCTGGCACTCGGCATTGAGATGTTTGCTACCACCAATAACACAGCTATGGGGAATTCACTGTCCAGCAATAGATGTAGTGAAAGTGGGGGGGGGGAATTTACCATATTGAGGTCCTAGATGGCTGTAAAGGTCCCACAGGAAATGAAACCCTGACCCTCTAAACCTTTCCTGAAAGAACCATAAAGGACTGCCATGGTTGGTTGGCCTTCTCATGAAGATGCTGCATGGCAGTTCGTACCCATTGGCATTATTTGTTTTCAAATAACTGGCTCACAACTAGTATGCATATCATGTAAGTCAGAAGTCCCTATCTGCATACCAGCACAATGACCCATAATATTAAAGCAAGAGGGTCACCATGACGGCTAGCATTTACAGTTGGGGTAGTAATGGTAGCCTTCATGTTTTTTTTTTTTTTTTTTTTTTTAAAGTTCACGTTAAAGCTGAAGTTTAGCATGTAAATATATTGTATGGGACACAATAATATGTGTTAGGGCGGCACAGTGGTGCAGTGGGTAGCACTCTCACCTAGCAGTAAAAAGTTTCGCTTGGTTCAAATCCCAACCACGACACTACCTGCCTGGAGTTTGCATGTTCTCCCTGTGCCTGCGTGGGTTTCCTCCAGGTACTCCGGTTTCCTCCCACACTCCAAAGACATGCTGGTAGGTTAATTGGCTTCTGTCTAAAATTGGCCCTAGTATATGAATGTGAGTTGGGGACCTTGGATTGTGGGCTCCTTGAGGGTAGGGTGCAATGTATGTGTGGAGCGCTTCGTAAATTGACGGCATTATATGGGTACCTTAAATAAATAGAGATAATTGTAGACACGCACCCACACTCACTCAGGTTGAACTGGATGGACTGGTGTCTTTATTCAACCTTACTAACTATGTAACTATGTATCCTGATATTTGAAGGCACTGCTTCTGCTAAAAATCATCCTTGCAGTAACTCCTTCACAGCCACTGGATTTTGCCCCAAGTGTCTTTCTTCCAGTCATATGAAGGTTAACAGCAGCAGCAACTGCTACTAAGAAAAGTTGCACTGCTCGCCCGCCCCCCTCTGCCCTCTCCACCATTCATATTGCTCATATTGTATCACGTTCTGTGAATGGGCGGAGGAGATCTTGTCATTCAACTGCTTCTCCATTCACAGAATGCGATACATTGTGGGAGTTTGAGGCCTGTGAATGGCAGAGAGGACAGAAGGATGCAGCCTAGCAGAAGCAGCTTCCTACATGTAATGAGATATACTGTATACACTATTACACCTAGCTAATGTATATGGTGGTGTACCCCCCCCCCCTCAAAAAACATACTACACTTGCCAGATGTACAACTTTTGCTGATAAGATCTGGTAACATTATGAGGTTAATTTACTAAAACTGGAGAGTGCGAAGAGACAGTGAGACAGACTGTTTAGACTTCAGTTTGCCTAGCACTGAAAAAGTAGTAAAAATGTAAATGGTCAAAATACTTAAAGGGTAACTCCACTTTTGTGGTTAAAATAGCAAAAAAATTAAATATAGCACATACAATTGCTACACAAGTCATATTGTAATTGAATGTTTTTAAAAATGACCTTTCCTTTTCAATCTGCAGTGCTGTAATTTTCTGTAAAATGCAATTCAATATGGCAACCTGAAGGCATTTTGTACAACATTGCTGTAGTCTGTAGTCTGCAGACTTCTGAGCAGAAACGGGTAGGAATCTGCAACAATGTTAAATTCCTTACAATGTATATTGATCACTCAGAGGGGATTGGTTTTTCACAACAAAAGTGGAGTTACTCTTTAAGTTAGAAGTCCAAGTTAAAGGCAGTAGAATATTTCATAGAGGAACACGCATAAATATAATCGGGTAATACATTGGCATTCTCTCCTCTGAATGAGTGTCTATCTAACATGCAAATTAGCAACTAAAAAGGAGGAGTGCAAGTTCCGTGGCTTCTACACCAAAGCAGGAATGGAGACGTTTGCTTGAACTCTGCTGTGGGCCAACCCTTCACCATAATTTTAAATTGTATATAAAGCCCAAACTTTTTTTAGTTAAACAGTTAAAAGTGTAGGCATGGGGGGAGGATATGGGGTTGAAAAGCAGCAAAGATGTATCTACTGTACCTGCTTTCAAAAGCAAGACCTGTGATACACAACATGCATGCTATGTGACCAGACGTTCTACATTGTTGGCTCCTGTGTCAATAAAGCCGTCATTTACTTTCACTGACGAATTTACTTAAATCCTCGCCCTACCGCCATGGCTCCATGTAACGTGACCTTGATTTAGGTCATGGCAGGATCCTTATTTTTTTTTACTTTTATTTGTTTGCTGTCTTTCATGCTGCTGCTCTCAGAACCTGTTGACTGCTTGCGTGATTAAAGTGGATCTGGCTTCTTTACAGCTAAGGCCTGCTTTTAGAAATTTGGCAGAATGTTAGAATTTAGAAAAGCAGCTGAGCTCAGCATTCCTTGGTAATGTGACTATTTCTGCCTATAAGCAGTACATGCAGCGTCATCCTCACACACTAACCTTTACTGACTTGTCAAGTTCTCAGCCATACAGATAAGCCTATAGATAGTGAACATGCACAGTTTGCCAGGATATTGAAACCAGCTTGTATCAGTCCGGGAGGAGAGTACATGTCCTTGTGCTGCTTTTCTTCTTTTTTTTTTTTTTTTTTCTTTGTTAGTCTTTGGCCATATATGGTATAGATTTCTATAAAAGATGCAAGATGTACCCCTTTTTATAGCAGACAGATAGTGAAAACACCCCTATCATGTCTACCCTGCTTCCTTATAAAAAAAATAAAGAATACATTTAAAAAAAAGCCTTGCAATACCTGTCCTGCAAGACACAATGCATGGCAAGTCATGTGATCTAGGTATGTCCTTGTGTAACCTAAGCTGAATGAGCTTAGGAAATACTGTTCAAGCAGGAATGGCAAGTATCAGTATCTCTGACCTAATATCTCTCTCTCTCTCTCTCTCTCTCTCTCTCATATATATATGTATATTTATATCTCTCTCATATATATATATATATATATATATATCTATTTTTCCCTTTTCTATAAGTGATCACTTACCCTTTGTTCTCAGCTGCATAAGGAGCTCAGGGAGCTGGGAGAGGAAAAGCAGCAGCACACTGGTCTTCCCAGTTAAATGTCTGTGCAGGAGGGGTATGTCGGCACAAGTCTGATCATTGGAGAGCAGGCGGTGTTTCCAGCACAGTTCAAGAACTGATCACTCTATGCTGGCATGCCTAGTGTGGTCAGTTTTTAATAGGAAAGCAGAGGGACTGGCAGGAACCCCAGGGATTTCACATAAAGGAAGCAATACAAAGAGAACCTGATACATTTTCATGCAAGTACATGGTACAGCAGGCACGTACAGGAATATGACATGTTGGGGTAACCTGTTCTTTAATATAGGGTGATTCCATGACTGTTTTTTAGGGCTGCTGAGTTGCAGTTTTACCACCCACCTAAACCAAGAAATAAAGGTGCGTCAAAATTTAAACTGCATGTCACATTTGGGAGGCAGTACTGCCCTCAAGCACAACCCATTTAAGTGAATGGGGCTACAGTGCATCAGGGTTAACGTAGGTGATGAGAAAGCGACATATCACCTCCTTACTACTTCTGAAACACCCTCTGAAAAACGATCCAATTGCCTTCAGAGGGGCGACAGTATAGCCATATGTATGAATCCGCCTTTACTTTACCATTTTTTTTTCTGCTCTCCAATGAGAGCCTATAAAGTCCTCTTTATTTGTTGTCTGCCTCTAAAAATTCAAGGGGGTTTGCATAAGCTTTTAGGAGGGAGGAGGTGTATTCCTTCTCTGGCTCATTTAAATGTGTGTGTGTGTGATCAATAGCAGAAGACCAGTTTTAACGTGGGCTACTCACAGCATAGCAGTCAATTTTGTGCAGGAACAGTGGAAAATAACCTCCACCAGCTGACTGGTGCTATAGACCTGTAGGAGGATTGAATTGTTGTCTTTGGGTGTTTGTTCCATTTTAATTTCTGCGTAAATTGAAAAGAAGATTTGCATACTGCATGGGAGAATACTGCCTTATTAAAAGTCATTGTGCCTACATAGTGATGACTGCAGTATTTCCAATGACTAATGCAGATTTTGTGTGTGGGGTCATGTGCCCTAAATAAAAAGGACAGGGGACTGAAAAAAATCTATTTACACAAAATGGATGATGGAAAACTATTACTAACTTTACCAGATTGCGTCTACTAAAGCATTTCCTAGTAAACGTATGCCATTGGGTTTCTGTGTTCTTGGCATCTTGACATTCATTTTATAAGTGCTGTTTACATCTACCTGTGTAATGAGAGAATGAAAGTTGGAGGACAAGAGATTAAAAAAGTGTATATGTGTGTGTATGTGTATATATAATATAATATATATATATTCACAGAATAGAAATACAAATCAAATTTTAATATTTTGTGTGACTATCCTTTGCCTTCAAAGCATGAATTCTTCTAGGTACACTTGTACACAATTTTTGAAGGAATTCGGGAGGTAGGTTGTTCCAAACATCTTGGAGAACTAACCACAGATATCCTGTGGATGTAGGCTGCCTCAAATCCTTCTGTTTCTTCATGTACTCCCAGACTCAATGATGCTGAAATTAGGGCTCTGTGGGGGCCAAATCATCACTTCCAGGACACTGTATTCTTCTTTACACTGAAGGGATACAGAATCTCACAAAAGTGAGTACACCCCTCACATTTTTGTAAATATTTTATTATATCTTTTCATGTGACAACACTGAAGAAATGACACTTTGCTACAATGTAAAGTAGTGAGTGTACAGCTTGTATAACAGTGTAAATTTGCTGTCCCCTCAAAATAACGCCACACACAGCCGTTAATGTCTAAACCGCTGGCAACAAAAGCGAGTACACCCTTAAGTGAAAATGTCCAAATTGGACCCAAAGCATCAATATTTTGTGTTGTCACCATTATTTTACAGAACTGCCTTAACCCTCTTGGGCATGGAGTTCACCAGAGCTTCACAGATTCCCACTGGAGCCCTCTTCCACTCCTCCATGATGACATCACTGAGTTGGTGGATGTTAGAGACCTTGCGCTCCTCGACCTTCCGCTTGAGGATGCCCCACAGATGCTCAATAGGGCTTAGGTCTGGAGATATGCTTGGCCAATCCACCCCCTTACGTTCAGCTTCTTTAGCAAGGCAGTGGTCGTCTTGGAGGTGTGTTTGGGGTCGTTATGATGGAATACTGCCCTGCGACCCAGTCTCTGAAGGGAGGGGATCATGCTCTGCATTAGTATGTCATAGTACATGTTGGCATTCATGGTTCCCTCAATGAACTGTAGCTCCCCAGTGCCGGCAGCACTCATGCAGCCCCAGACCATGACACTCCCTCCACCATGCTTGACTGTAGGCAAAACACACTTGTCTTTGTACTCCTCGCCTGGTTGCCACTACACATGCTTGTCACAATCTGAGCCAAATAAGTTTATCTTAGTCTCATCAGACCACAGGACGTGGTTCCAGTAATCCATGTCCTTAGTCTGTTTGTCTTCAGCAAACTGTTTGCGGCCTTTCTTGTGCATCATCTTTAGAAGAGGCTTCCTTCTGAGACGACAGCCATGCAGACCAATTTGATGCAGTGTCCGGCATATGGTCTGAGCACTGACAGACTGACCTCCCACCCCTTCAACCTCTGCAGCAGTGCTGGCAGCACTCATACACCTATTTCCCAAAGACAACCTCTGGATGTGACGCTGAGCATGTGCACTCAACTTCTTTGGTCGACCATGGCGAGGCCTGTTCTGAGTGGATCCTGTCCTGTTAAACCGCTGTATGGTTTTAACCACCATGCTGCAGCTCAGTTACAGGATCTTGGCATTCATCTTATAGCCTAGGCCATCTTTATGTAGAACAGCAGTTCTTTTTTTCAGATCCTACTTTGGTTCTTTGCCATGAGGTGCAATGTTGAACTTCCAGTGACCAGTATGATAGAGTGAGGGCGATAACACCAAATTTAACACACCTGCTCCCCATGCACACCTGAGGCCTTGTAACACTAGCGAGTCACATGACACCAGGGAGGGAAATAGCTAATTGGGCCCAATTTGGACATTTTTCCTTAGGGGTGTACTCACTTTTGTTGCCAGCGGTTTAGGCATTAATGGCTGTTTGTTGAGTTATTTTGAGGGGACAGCAAATTTACACTGTTTTACAAGCTGTATACTCACTACTTTACATTGAAGTAAAGTGTAAGTGTATTTATATATATATATATATATATAATATATATATAATCTCTCCCTCTCTTTATATTATTCTCTTATTCAGAGAATTTGAATGATAACACGAAAGCATTTCTTTCACTCATGGTTAGTGTTTGGCTGAAGGCATTTATTATCAATCAACTGTGTTTACTCTTTTTAAATTGTAATGGCAACAGAAACTACCCAAACGACCCTGATCAAAAGTTTACATACCCTAGTGATTTTGGCCTGATAACATGCACACACGTTGACGCAAAGGGGTTCGAATAGCTATTAAAGGTAACCATCCTCACCTGTGATCTGTTTGCTTGTAATGTGTGTGTGTGTGTATAAAAGGTCAGTGAGTTTCTGGACTCCTGACAGACCCTTGCATCTTTCATCCAGTGCTGCACTGACGTTTCTGGATTCTGAGTCATGGGGAAAGCAAAAGAAATGTCAAAAGATCTGTGGGAAAAGGTAGTTGAACTGTATAAAACAGGAAAGGGATATAAAAAAATATCCAAGGAATTGAGAATGCCAATCAGCAGTGTTCACACTCTAATCAAGAAGTGGAAAATGAGGGGTTCTGTTAAAACCAAACCACGGTCAGGTAGACCAACTAAAATTTCAGTCACAACTGCCAGGAAAATTGTTAGGGATGCAAAGAAAAACCCACAAATAACTTCAGGTGAAATACAGGACTCTCTGAAAACATGTGGT
Source organism: Aquarana catesbeiana (assembly GCF_042186555.1). NCBI lineage: Eukaryota > Metazoa > Chordata > Amphibia > Anura > Ranidae > Aquarana > Aquarana catesbeiana. Next base: position 185,624,822 of record NC_133333.1, read on the forward strand.
GTGGCTGTTTCGAGATGCACAATAAGGAGGTACTTGAAGAAAGATGGGCTGCATGGTCGAGTTGCCAGAAGAAAGCCATTGCTACGCAAATGCCACAAAGTATCCCGCTTACAATACGCCAAGCAGCACAGAGACAAGCCTCAAACCTTCTGGCACAAAGTCATTTGGACTGATGAGACCAAAATTGAGCTTTTTGGCCACAACCATAAATGCTACATTTGGAGAGGAGTCAACAAAGCCTATGATGAAAAATACACCATTCCTACTGTGAAACACAGAGGTGGATCGCTGATGTTTTGGGGATGTGTGAGCTACAAAGGCACAGGAAATTTGTTCACAATTGATGGCAAGATGAATGCAGTATGTTTATCAAAAAATACTGGAGGAACATTTGCATTTATCAGCCATGAAGCTGTGCATAGGACGTATTTGGACATTCCAACATGATCATGATCCAAAACAAAAGGCCAAGTCGACCTGTCATTGGCTACAGCAGAATAAAGTGAAGGTTCTGGAGTGGCCATCTCAGTCTCCTGAACTCAATATCATTGAGCCACTCTGGGGAGATCTCAAACCTGCAGTTCGTGCAAGACAGTCCAAGAATTTATGGAACTGGAGGCTTTTTGCCAAGAGGAATGGGCAGCTTTACCATGTGAGAATATAAAGAGCCTCATCCACAAATACCACAAAAGACTTCAAACTGTCATTGACGTTAAAGGGGGCAATACATGGTATTAAGAACTGGGCTATGTAAAATTTTGATCAGGGTCATTTGGGTAGTTTCTGTTGTCATGATTTCAAGAGTAAACACAGTTGATTGATTGAGAGGTGAACATTTTGCCATGCAGGAACTTGTGCTTTGCACTCCATCTGTCATTCATGTAGCCAAATGCCAAACCTTTGCTTGCTTGATCACTGCTGATTGGCTTTCTCTGCTTGTACAGCTGTCCCTAACCTACAGCAATTATCACATGACTATTGATGTGGCCTTTGGCTAAGTGATTGGCACTGAAAGTAGGTCAGAACACTAGTTTGCGTAAAAAAGTTTTCTTTTTCTTTTTTTATCATTTCTATATTAACTTTAACATAATCTAAAGTAACAGGGTGGTATGCATGGTAGGTTTTTGATCTGTTTGTCAGCATAGTGGGGAGTTTTCTTTTCAATGGACTCAACCAAACTAAATTGTTTTGTAAGCTAAAGACAATTTCTTAGAGGCAATATTGACCAGACAGGTAGAAAACATGGCCTGTTTTTTGTTTTTTGGTATCTTGTTTATAAGATGTTGGAGCTATCTGAATGTGCCTGCCTTCTACATTTCCTTAAGGCCCGGTTCACACTGATGCGAGTTCATAACCAATGCGATGTATCAAAAACACTTTAAATTCTCATGTCATCCCTAAAGTCATTGTTTTCAATGACGGTCGTTCACATACATGCGTTGCGATTCCTCTACAAATGCGATGCAATAAAAAAAAAAAGGGTCTTGTGCGAGTTTACTGCGTTGCGTTGCAAATTTAGTCTCCATAGACATCAATCTTGAATCGCATTAATGGTTCATATATGTGCAAATTCCACCACACTACTCTCCACAAAAACCAGGAAGTACACAGGAAATTAATACCTTTTTTTTTTTTTTTTTTTTACATTATGATTCCATTGGCTAGAATATCAATCGCAGCTATGTCCAACTTGCGGTAAAATCTCGGTAAATTTGCGGTTAATTTGCACCTCACACAGGACAAAATACGGAACAAATTCACAGCGCATCAGTGTGAACCGAGCCTTAAAGAAAACTGTGAATGAACTGAGTATCTGTGTTCTTGCATGCAGCTAGCCTGAATAATACCTGCAGACGTTGACCCATGCCCAGTTAACCTTTCATGTCTGTCTATGTACAGTTTTCCATAGTGCCCTAGACACTTTGTTAGAAACAGGAAAGCAGTTGGAATGATATCAGTAGACATTAAACACACTTATCTTCAATGTGCTATTTGCTACTGAAATATACTGCTTGTAGCTCTGGCTTTATCTGTTTATCTTTTATGTTTATGTAGTTTAAATAGACCATTTCCTGTTTCAGCAATCTTCTGATTAATGATGAATTAAAGAACTATGGATTCTTAGCCAGTCCTCGTTACTTCATATTAAACTCCTGTTTCCAGAGGGTAAAACTGATATTGATACAAGCAGAAATGCACTACAATGTTGTTTTAAAAAATAACAAATCACATGTCTAGTGCATGAAACAATGGTGCATCAGTAGTACTTCAATTGATTGCACACCTTAATATACCTGTAACACCACCCTCCAGCCTCCACACTTTTCAACAAAAAATAAAAATAAACAGTCCCCCACCTTCATTACATTCTGGTGTAAACCATGAAGGGGGAAGCAAAATTCAAGCTGCTAGGATGTGGTCATCCTGGCCTCCAGGTTCAACAACAAGTGGAACAAATTAGTGGCCAAGACCAGGACCCTCTAGCCTTAGGAGTAGATGCTCTGGTGATTCCTTGGACTCAGTTCGAGCTGATTCATGCCTTCCCTCCGATGAAGATCCCTCCTCAACTGCTACGCAAGATAGAGGCGGAATGGGTTTAGGTGATTTTCATCACACCCAATTGACTGAAAGAATAGGGGTATTTCTCGCTCTGTAATTCCCACTTTACTTGGAGCAGGGAAATATAACCCACACAACATTTGCTATCACATATGGAAAGCTTTCTTTGCCTGGTGTGAGGACAGGAAGCTGAGTTCTGGAGAATAATCTATTTTTCGCTCTTGGGGAATGTTCTAGCTCTATACGCTATTATTTTTTCCTCTCTTCAGTCTGGTTTTGACCAGCATCTAGCTCTGAGTACCCTTAATTGGTAGGTTTCTGCTTTAGCCATTAAACTCCCCACTCAAGTCTTTGCTTCTGAGAGTTGCTCATTTAAATCCCCCAATTCAACCTTGTGTGTCACCTTAGAACCTCGACCTGTTACTTTCTGTACACCAGAGACACCCCCCCCCCCTCCCGAACCCGAACCGATTAGAGACATTCCATTAGAAGACCTAACTTGTGAGGTTATTTCCTGGTCGCCATTATATCAGATAGGTGTGTTTTTTTTATTTGATGACTCTGTATTCTTACTTGTTTTGGATAAAGACAAAATCCTTTTGAGACCAAAACCTTCTTTCACTCTCAATGAAGACTTGGCCCTTCCTTACTTTTGTCCTGCCCAAAACATGGCTAAGAAATTGCCCTACTTTGCCTGTATGCTGTCAGGGCTATCAGGGTCTAGCTAGCAACTATAGTTTCTTTTCATAAAGGGCTTCCTGCTCCACCATTGTCAGGAAAATCGGGCAACTTTTTTCCCGGACCTATGCCCTTAGGTAAATCTTCCTTTCCCTATTGAAGCCTATTACACGAGGGCTGTTGGTGACTTTTGGGCTTTTTTTTCATCATCAAGTATCTGCTGCCCAGATTTGCAAGGCGGCCACCTGAAGTTCACATGTTCTTTAAATTCTACCAGGTGAATGTTCAGGCCTTGGTTGATGCAAGCTTCAAGCTGTTCACTGGGCTGCATGTGATGCATTCTGAGTTATAATTGGGTTACAGAACGATATTTCTATCATAGTCATCAACAGTAGCTAAGATCTTACAGGATGCACGGCAAATTTGTTTTGGGGGCAATTGCTTTTTTAGGGTCCATATCAGTGGGTGAGTTTCGGTCCTGGACACAGCTAACTTCTGAAACAAATCATATTGAAGAAACTAAGATGGCTACTTAGTAATTTGTTATGCAATCAATAATTATGCCTTGCTCTGTTATTTTTCAGTGTAAAATAGAGGTGCACTGAATGGAAATTTTGGTGCCAAAACCAAACCGAAAATTCAGGATGCATGTGGCCAAAAAACAGTTTTTTAAAAAAATACAGTTTGCTCCATATGGTAATACAGTGTGAAATCTTCGAACCTTTGTGAAATGATCACATAGATTAATGTCACGTTTTTCAGCGATATACCGATTTGTAAGGTTTTATATATTGCCAATATTTAGGTTTGGGAACTTTTTTTTCCTTCTCATGTAACACAAATTTTTAAGAACATTTCTTTAAGTACATGTTAAAATAAACAAAAAAATTACAGACTTAAGAGTTAGACATTGCAGGCTTAAAGTATTAACTGACACCGGAAAACCACCCACGTGTACGTATGCAAGACTGCACAAAGAAATTTTTTTGTATAATGGAGCAGAGTGGAAATTTTATCAACAAAAAAAAAAAAAATTGATAAAAAAAATTCCATTTCCTGCAACCACCTGTCCACAGTAGTTTACACCATAGATGGATGTGTGATAACTAAAATCAGTTGTATGAATTTTTAAAGCAAATTAAACTTGGGGGCCCATCGTAGACTAAAGGCCCACCAGAGCTCCTCCATCTGGTAATGTCTGGTCAGCCTGACACTAGAGCATGAACTGATCGTATTCTGGGAAATGTAGATCGAGTTCTGGTGGAGGGATTGCAATAGAAATGTGTCAAGGAAGCAATAGTGTATGGTTAGCAAGTGTACATTTTGAGCCATTATTTTGACATTTGGCTGAATGTAGGTTTGCAGTGATGCAGGAAGGGGCGGGCCAGAGCCCTGACTCTGCATTGTAAGTCATTGTTTGTATGATAGCGTGCCACAGGATTCGGGTTTTTCCTGGCCTGGAAGACAGCTCAGAGTATGTGAGACAATACTAGATGACTCCAGTTTACTTTTTGCTCTGATTTTCTAACTTTTATTTACTTTGACCTGAATTGTTTTGAAGTGACCCACACTTCCTGTTTTATGGTGACAACTCTCACTTACTGTACTGAATCTATGAAGGAGCAGCCATATTACCAAACATTCTTGCCATACACTTGGCAGTTTTGGAGGCTTTCCATCAGCGTTTGAACAAATCACGTGGAACTGAGCTGTCCACAGCATGCTAAATGTTTTCCAGTTTAAAGCAACCATACAGGTAAAAAAAAAAATATGGAAGTATAGCACAAGTCAATGCATGACAATGCCCCTTCCCCAACACAATAATAATAATTTTAAAAAATATAGGATAATGTAGACACACAAACGAGAAGTCATCATAACTGTTAAAATGTGAAATACACCAAAAATTTTTTTTTTTGCTCATTTGCTGTTCAAGCCTTGTAAAGGAAACCCTGGAATCCCCATAGTGACAGCCAATGAGAAATGTTCTGACTCTCCGACCTGTATTACAAGCAGTCTGAGCATCACTGCAGCTTTTAAATCAAGATATCACACAAAGCTTCCCCTGTGTTGCCATTTCCCCTTTGTGCCCTTAACCCCTTCATCACTAAAGCAACTGTCTGCGAATGTCAGATTCCTTCACAATTACAGCTTTTGTCTGGGTACAAAGAGGAATTCTCTTCATGCCAAAACCCTCTGGCAACGCCATCCCAAAGCAGTGAACTCCGGGGTGGTGGTGGAAGGCGCGTGGTGCTGTGCTGAATCACCATCGCTCTGCTCTGGCTGCCAAACAGATGGAAGCTGCAGGCATCAAAATAGCTCTGTGCCTGGTGCCATGTACTAAATCCTCTGTACTTTCATCTAAGAACATTTCATATGCAACACTTTGCATAAGTAATCACCCCCTTGGACTCTTCCATTATTCGTAGTGTTACAAATTGGAATTAAAGTAGATGTAAATAATTCAATAATTTCAAATGCACAACCTAATTAACACTTAGAAATGTGTAATATGTTTCATTGTGATACAAATGATAATTGAAAAAGCAGATCTTTGTTGGTTACAAGGTCCGGGGTAGAGTCACCTTGGAATGCAGCAGTATTGGCAAGGTTAAACCGTTTTGTATGTCTGGGTCCTGAATTTTTTCGCCAATTTTCCTTGGCAGAGTTTTTTGGCTTTATCAGATTGGAGTGGGATATTGGTCAACAACAATTTGTCAAGTCTGACCACAGGTCCTTAAAGGTCTGGGTTGGGCCATTCTGAGACCTTCAGGTTCTTGGTTTTTACCCCTCTACATGGTAGTGTGGGTGTGCTATTCTGCTGAAAGGTGAAACTCCTTTCCTGTTGTTGATCGCTTGAGACTCAAATCAGTTTCCTTTTAGTGCAATCTAGCATTTTTCTCCATCTATCTTGCCCCTTATCAGCATGCATTACCAATGGTGTAGTTAGTATATTGAGAAGAGATGGCAACAGGATGCAGTATAAAAAGAAGTCAACCCAACAGAGGCAGTTTTATGCTTTGGGCGATGTCCCGCTGGGACACCAGGGTCCTGCCATTCATGTGGATGTTAACAGATGCATGCGTACCACTTATGTAAACAGTGTTGCTGACCAAGTATACCCTTTATTGGAAATGGATTCCCTGATGGTAGTGGCTTCTTTTGACAGAATAATGAGCCTTGCCACACTGCAATAATGGTTCGAGATCATTTTGAGGAACACAACAACAAGTTTCAGGTGTTGACTTGTCCTCCAAATTCTTCAGATCTCAATCCAATTGAGCTTCTGTGGGATGTGCTACAAAAACAAGTCCAATCTATGGAGGCCCCTCCTGGCAACTTACAGGACTTAGAGTGATTGTTAACAATCATCTTAAAAAAACCCATTCAGTTGAAAATAGAAATCAAAGGTGAAACATTTGTGTGTGTGTGTGTGTGTGTGTGTGTGTGTGTATATATGTGTATATTATCATTATAAATGCCTTTTTTTCTTTTTTATGTGATCACATTCCCTCTGTTCTCGGATGCGTAAGAGCTGGGTTGGAGAAGCAATAGTACATGGAGCTTCCCAGTGAATGTGTGTGTGTGTGTGTGTGTGTGTGGGGGGGGGGGGGGTAGTGTCAGGAGGACAAGTAAGACCATTGGAAAAGAGCAGCTAGAGAACTGACTACAGTGTGTTCTCCTGCTTAGTGCGGTTAGTTTTTAATAGGAAAGCAGAGGGACTGGCAGGAATACCAGGGATTTTACGCACGGGAAGTGATAAAAAGAACACGGTACAGCAGGCACAAATCAAGAACATGAAATGGGGTAATAAACACTTTAAAGAATCAGCTACTGACAACTTAATGCCAGATACCACCGCATACCTACAGAGCTCTAGTGGCATCTCTGCTTTGACAGGTCAGGGCTGTTCTGGCCGCAAAAGGGGACCTACTCGATATTAGGTGGGTGGTCAAGTTATGGCTAATTGGTGTATATTGAAATTACAAAAGGTATATACTGTATATTTGGCTCCAAATGGAGAGTTTCAATTTTAGTGCTCCTGCCCACCTTAATTCATTACGAAAAGCTTTCCCCTTACAAGGGTTTTTCAGCATCGCACAGATACAAGGAAAATATTCAGCCTCTTTTCTATTTTGGTCTTTAGACCATCAGGCTGCTTCAGCCCAGACTGATTACAGTAACTGTCAGGCTAGCCATGTCTGCTCTGCACATGCTCTTTGCATGTCTGTATACAGACACTGCTTCTGCAGCAATCGGTCTCCTCAAAGCAACCATACGTTGATCAAAATTTCAGACGAAAGCCATACATGGATTGAAAAGTTCAGCAAGGACTGGTCAAATTTGATCCATGTATGGGCAGGCTGGTTGTGCAGATGTCGATGGGTAGATTGACGTCTGTACAACCAGCCTGCTGTGTTTTCTCGAACAATCAGTTATGCCAGCTATAGCCGGAGGCACTGATCAGTGTATTCTGAAGGCGGGGAAGTATTTCCATTGTCAGAATACAATAATTCAGCTGGGGGATTGGGGGAATTCCCCCATCCACATTGGGTGTGTGGATGGGGGAATCGGGTAATTTTTTTTTTTTTTTTTTTGCATTCAACCCACTGGTTGAGAAAAAAAAAAAAAAAAAAGATTACTGTATGACCTGCTTTAGATGGGAGCCCTGACTAAATAGAGAATGTTCTCTTTGTGTGGTTATTTAGATAATCAAATTAGTCAAAGGGTTATTGTTAAGTTAAAGTAACACTAACTTGTATTCCTATTTTTTTTTAAATATCTGCTATTGCTCTCAGCCTCATCCAAATCCCTTTACTGCTGTGATCGGACTTCCTGTTGGAGGGTGACTACATTCATTCTCCGTGGTCCCACAGTATATATGAGCGTAGCCACCCTCGCTTGCTTCCCAGATGGATTATGGACCATACTCCATACCACTAGTCATTCTCAGGAGGAAGCAAGAGAGGGTTGATGAGAGCAATAGGTTTTTTTTTTAAAATTCAGAATGCAAACTTGAATAGATATTTTTTTTCTTTTTAGGCTGGGTTCACACCATTGCGAATTGCAATAGCAAGAGATTTTGACCGCCTCTCTATGGAGCCGGTTCATATTTCTCCGCTGCAGCTTTGGTGCGAATTTGCACAGGAGCCCTGTGCATCTTTTGGTCTGTTTAAAGTCTGAATTCAGCCTGAAATTGGACCTGAAACGGTGAACCAGGACGTACCGGACCCCTGCTGGGAGCTGCATGCGGCGATGGTGTGAACCCAGCCTAAATCCAGAGTCTGGTGTCACTTTTACCACTAAACTTTGGTTTTAAAAAAATTGTTCTTAAAAGAGAAGTATGGGTTTGGGGGGTTTTCCTCCATCATACTTCAGTCTGCTCTCTGCTGAAAACGGGTCACAGGAGTGCAAAACGGATTGCACGCCTGTGATTCATAGTACAGCCAAACGAGCTCAGGCTGGGCTCCTTGTTTAACTCAAACTCTCAGCCTCCTCTAAACCTCCAAATTAAAAAAAAAAAAAACATTTTTGAACTGTTGTGATCTCTATGGTCCCACTGTATGTAGTAATATAGCCACCGTCTCTTGCTCACTCCCTGAGATGGACTAGGCACTATGGGATTTGTAGTGCCTGTGACCACAACTACCATGCACTGCTCATTCCAAATATATGGAAGTGAGGGGAAAAGGAGAGGTTCAGTTGCTCTCAAGGAAGCAGAAAACACAGCAGGAAATGATAGATTACAAGACCAATAAAGTGGTAGTCAAGTCTTCTTTTTGAATTGTACTTACAGGTGAGCCTATAATGAGGTTTACCTGTAGGTAGAGTAACTATATTAGCACTGCATGCAGCTGGTGACGTCACCGGTGCATGAGCTCTGATAGGACTGCATACCTGTGCCTTCCCTTCAGATCTCCGTCCTGCAGCCATGACATTGAGTGATGTCATTGAGGCTTGGCCAATCAGACAGCCAGAGCACTTGGAAGGAAGACTGGGTGAAGATGGGACCCCTGTCAGTGGTGACAGCGCGCTGCTGAAGGACTTTGTTCTAAAGCAGTCGTTCTCAACCTGGGGGTCGGGACCCCCTTGGGGGTCGAATGACTATTTGCCAGGGGTCACCAAATCCTGGGCTGTTCCTGAAGCCCACGCCACTCTCCCAGCCTTTTCGCAGCCGCCCAGCAGGGCTCTCTCTGGAGCCTGTGGCCGCCCAGCTGGGCTGTTCCTAGAGCCTGCAGTCGCCCACTCAGCCTCTTCGTAGCCACTCATTCAGTTCATGGCATGGGTGGGGGGCAGAGACTAGAGGTCAGCTGACTGGTGAGGAATGTGAAGTGGGAGGGTCTGGAGGAGACCCTATCTCCTGATTTCGGCATAGGTGTCACTGCTGCGAGACACCACAGAGCTGGAGACACAGTGAAGCCAGAGACATAGTGAGTAACACTACCTGTGATTATAGTTGCCATTAAAAGTTCCCACTACAGTTCTCAGATCAGCAAATGACCTTGATCAAGAGCACCAAGTTGTTTGATCAGAACTCCCCCCAGCACTGCCACTCATCCCACCCCACACCAGAACTGTCACTAATCCCAACTCCACACCAGCAATGCCACTCATCCCATTCCCCCCACTCCCCACCAAGGAATAAAAATAGAGAATACATGGAAGGGAGAGAAAAAGAGGAGGAGGAACAAAGAAAATGGAGAGAAGGAATAAGAGAAAGAACAAGAAAGATGGCTAGAGAGAGGGATGGGGAAAAAAACAAGAAATTAGGATAGAGAGATAAAAGGGAAAGAAAGGAGAACAAAGAGAGAGTGGTACATCCTAAAATGTACCATAAGAGGTTTTAATACTGTACGAGTGGAAGGGACTCGGGGAGCACTAAATGTCCATGGGTTAGGGGCGCAAATTACTTGTCTTGCCTTGGGTGCTGACAACCCACGCTACGAAAATAATTTTACTGTTAGGGGTCCCCACAACTTTATCAAGGGGTCACGGCATTAGAAAGGTTGAGAACCACTGTTCTAAAGTAAGTCTCTCATAATCTGCTAGTATGGGATTTCAGTGCCCATCAGTGTCGCCTATTGGTTCCACCTATCAGTGCTGCCCATCAGTTCCATCCCACCAGAGCCATCTTATTGGTGCCACATCATCGGCGCCGCCTTATCAGTGCCCATCAGTGAAGGAGAAAACGTACTTATTTACAAAATTTTATAACAAAAACTTTTATTTTTTTTCAAAATTTTCAGCATTTTTTTTTATTCGTTTAGCAAAAAATAAAAACCACAGAGGTGATCAAATACCACCAAAAGAAAGCTCTATTTGTGGGAACAAAATGATAAAAATGTAGTTTGGGTACAGCGTTGTATGACCGCGCAATTGTCATTTAAAAAGTGACAGCACTGAAAGCTGAAAATTGGCCTGGGCAGGAAGGTGCAAAAGTGCCCTGTATTGAAGTGGTTAACCACTTGCCGACCACGCTATAGCCAAATGACGGCTCCAGCTCGGTCGTCTAGTTCTGGAATCGTCTAGTTCCCATGATCACGTGCGCCCGCTCACATATTATGCCTCGTACACACAAGCGGACTTTTCGACAGACTAGGTCTGACAGTCTTTCCGACAGACTTTGCAGCGTAGGTCCGCCGGACTTTCAAATGAACGGACACACGATCACACCAAGGTCCGACGGATTTGTACGTGATGACGAACGACCGGATTAAAATAAGGAAGTTGATAGCCAGTAGCCAATAGCTGCCCTAGCGTCGGTTTTAGTCCGTCGGACTAGCATACAGACGAGGGTTTTTTTCCAAACGGACTTGATTCCATCGGAAAGATTTGAAAAATGTTTTATTTCTAGGTCCGTTGGACTTTTGGGAAAAAAAAGTCAGCTGGAGCCCACACACGATCGAATTGTCCGACGGAGTCCGGTCCGCCGGACCAAGTCCGCTCGTGTGTATGTGGCATAACGGAAAAGAACCAATCAGCGGCTCATTACCACATGATCAGCTGTGTCTAATCACGGGTGTCAACAGAAGCCGGGTTATCGACATTCTTTTCTTCATGCTGACAGCATGAGGAGAGGAAAAAAAAGCCGATAACCAACCTCTCTAAGGCTGCATTCACAACTGAGCGTTTCAAAGTCGCGTGTTTTTACCGCATTTTTGCCACAATTTTGTTCAAAAGCAAAAAGCAGAAAAACGCCTGTAATCTGCCCCAAAGAAGCTCATGATCTTTTTTGGGATTAAGGCTTTTTGCTTCGGGTGACAAAACGTTCAGATGAACAGGTGCCATTGAAATGAATGGGATTTTGCTTGTTTGGCGTTTTTCAAGTGTTTTTTTCTGGCGTTTTATGAGCTGAAAACGTTCACGTGTGAATGCAGCCTGAAAGGGACATGTACACTGATAACCAAGGCACTGATTATCAATGCAGTCCCAACAGTGCTGCCAATCAGTGCCTCCTCATCAGTGGTTTTTTTATTTGTTTATTTAGCAAAAAAAAAAAACCCAGTGGTGGTTAAATACCACCACAAGAAAGCTTTGTTTGAAAAATAATTATAACATTTGAGTTTGAATGACAATTGTGCGGTCTTGCAACACTGTACCCAAAGTGTGACAGCACTGAAAGAAAATTGACCTGGGCAGGAAGAGAGTAAAAATGCCCAATAGGCAAGTGGTTAAGTGATATATACTGACAATGATAGGTTAGGTCTGTGCATCCAGACATCAATGCAGTGCTGTGTTTTGGCCTAGGCCAGGGATATGCAATTAGCGGACCTCCAGCTGTTGCAAAACTACAAATCCTATCATGCCTCTGCCTCTGGGTGTCATGCTTGTGGCTATCAGAGTCTTGCTATGCCTCATAGGACTTGTAGTTCGGCAACAGCTGGAGGTCCGCTAATTGCATATCCCTGGCCTAGGCCAACAAGGCCCAGGCCTAGGGCGGCACTTTGCGCGGGGGGGGCAGCAAAACCCCCCCCCCCCACCAAAACGGCATCCGCGCCCTCCTCCTGCAGCAGAGTAAAGCTTAGCAGTGCAGTGGCGTCGCGGCTGCAGATGGGGCCAGAAAGCAGTGTAAGCAGGAGCCGTCAAGCCGCCCCCCGTAAAGTCGTGATTCTTTCTCTCTGATTGGTCCTTTGCTGTGGCCAATCATGGGGAGGGAAACAGCGGTCAGGAAGCTGGGCGACAGCACGGAAAAACCAATTAGAGCCGCTCTCTCTCTCTTCTCCCTTCGGCTGACAGAAAGGGGAGGGGGGGCGAGCGGGGGAGTTCTCTGCTGCTGCTGAGTTCTCTGGTAAATGGAGCAGCGCTGTGACAGGGAGAGGAGAGATGCGGGCTGTCTGTGTATCTCCCCCGCTCGCCCCCCCTCCCCTTTCTGTCAGCCAAAGGGAGAAGAGAGAGAGAGCGGCTCTAATTGGTTTTGCCGTGCAGCCGCCCAGCTTCCTGACCGCTGTTTCCCTCCCCATGATTGGCCACAGCAGAGGGCCAATCAGAAGACTCTGGGGGCATCATGGGAAAAGTAGTCCCTGAAGAGTGGCGGCCCCTGTGTGTCCACAGACATCATGCTACAGCCCCCAGCATGCATGCACTCTGCTGGGGGGTGTTACAGGAGGAGAAAAAGAATACTGTGCTGGGGGAAGCCAGATAGGGAGCCACACTGTACCGCTGTACCCGCACCACCAGAGCGCCACGCTGTACCCGCACCACCAGAGCGCCACGCTGTACCCGCACCACCAGAGCGCCACGCTGTACCCGCACCACCAGAGCGCCACGCTGTACCCGCACCACCAGAGCGCCACGCTGTACCCGCACCACCAGAGCGCAACGCTGTACCCGCACCGCCAGAGCCACGCTGTACCCGCACCACCAGAGGAGGAGAAAGATGAAGCCACTGCCAGGGTAGAGACATGCTACACTACTGACTAGAGTCGGCCTGGGCAACCCAGAGTGAGCGAACGTCCAGCCAGAGGGATCACTGTTGCGGTTTCATCGGGTCTGGTAAGAGAGCCTGTTGGCCATTATCCATTACTGTTCCCAGGGACTGAGCCATTAGAAAGTGCCTAACCTGATATCCTCTAGGCCAACCCTAGTGACGCCACTGTCCCGGAGCCCACAAGTTCCGGCACTGAGTTTTGGTAACTGGCCAGACAGGGATGCGCCAGCGTGGGCACCCAGGACATTTGCCGCCCGGAGTCCCACAAGCGGCGATGGGCTTTCCGTGGCAGTTGACACCTCTCTCCCCACTGTCAGCCACACACACTCCTCGGCTCCTCCTCCCTTCTCCTTCTCGGCTCCAATGTTCTAGTGTACACAGCCAGGAGGAGGAGGAGCCACAGAGGAGGGACACGACTTCAGTGCAAGAGCCTCCCAAAGCACCCAGCACATATCCCCTTACCCCCCAAATGAAAAGATGCTGCATCCCTCACTGTCCTCCTCCCGCGGCGTCCCTCTGTCCTCCCATGAAGATGACAGGGCGGATCTTAAAAAGGAAGGGGTGTGGCCTTGACAGGAAGGGGTGGGTCATAGTTAAATTAGGGGGTGCGCGAGCTTAGTCAGGCCTAGGGCAGCACAAAACCTAAATACACCACTGCATCTGGTCAGAAGAGGATTTAGGTGGTAAGAATGAGGTGCTATTTCATTTTAGGTTTGGCTTTGGTTTTGCATGGAAGTCTTTTCAAATTGATGTAAAAATAGGTCATTTCTGAAATGTAGTGTATTTTTCTGCTTATAAGGAGCCTGTCAGCAGAGAAGTGAGAGCCACCAAGCTTCACCTGGCTGCCTTCTGTATCTTAGCTTCAAAGCCTTGTGAGTTTCAGCCCTAGAACAAGCATGCAGCCAGTAACACGCTGGGACATTTGATATACACATACTGGTTCCAGGTCAGTGATTCACTAGTTGGTAAGCAAAGGACAAGTAGAGTAGCCCTGGAGCTTGCACCTTTTAAATCAGACCAGTCATGATTGTCCTGGGGGTTTCTTTGTAAGAAAACAATTTGTTGAAGATTTTTTTGTTTTCCAATACGGTATATTGAACGCCTGCAATTTACAGAGATCAGGAGAGAGTGATCCAGGTGTTTGAGAATTTGTAATAGTGATCTAATACCAGCTGACATGTCTGGCAACCTTGTACCCAGCACCAGCTGACATGTCTGGTAACCCCCAGTCTAATATTAACTGACTCGTCTGGCATTCCCTCACTTCATTAGCGCTATATAAGCTGGAGGTAGTAGGGGGTTATCGAGAACCTAAAGTGGGAGTCAAGCTAAAACTTTTTAGTGGAAAAGTGGAGGCTTTTTCAGATTTTACTTGCTGCCTGTGGAGACGTGTTTTCATTTCCTGTATAGAAAGTGAGGGAAGATACAAATGTCTACGGGACAGGAACTGAAGGAAAACATTTTAGTGGGGACAGTTATACTGGTGACTGTCAAAGCTGAAATATCCAACTGAGGGAATTGTTTTTAAATTTCTTGTAATGTCATTGTGCAGGAAGTGAAGAGAAATATCCGCAATGGGGATAGCAATAAATACCTGGCAGAGGTTCTAACATTGCCACCAAAGAAGAAAAAAACAGCTTGACTGGAGTTTTAATTTAAAGCTGAATTTTAATCTGCTTTTTTGTCTTCCTGGTTCCTTCCTTCCCCCTCATCAACATGCTATAAAAGTTAATCCTTTACATTTTCCTTACATATTAATGTCAGTCCCATTGACATCATAATTGGGAGTTTGTGTTTCTCTGTGCAATGCAGGCAGATCATGCCTCTGGGCAGGGGCCATCAGAGGGCTGTACATAGCTTCCGGCAAATAGAAAGCTGCGGTAATGTCCACATGCGATCCTGAGCCTCCATGATGGAAGGGGCAGGTAATGCACAGTAAGGCTTGGAAGGAAGGAGCTAGATGATGCTGGATGTTTTCCAGCCAGGAGATGTTTGGAGTTCTGTCTGACTTGCTGCAGCTTCTTATACACACTGAGAACCTCACAGTGTGCAGTGAAATCAGAGGAAGCAGTTTCAGTATGGCAGTGGAGCATGTACAACTGTGCAAGACTGAAGGTAAGGATGGAGCTGATCTTTAACCCTATCTAATGGCTTATCTCACAATCAGCTTGCCTCAAAAAAGCATTGCCCATTGACAGACCACAAACCACAGTAATAGACCAGTCACATCACTTATATAAGGGTCTACGCGTTTCACAGAGCAGGACTCCTATATACTCACAGTACACTGGCACCAGTGAAATTTTATTTGGACAACCACATCTAATCGTGGCCCAGGGCTTTATGCGTATACCATGTATAAAACCAAATTAGGAAGTCCCCTGACCAGCTCTACAGAACTATCAAACTTACATAGTTGTTCCCCAAGTCCCAAATAAAGTAGCTATGCCTCGAGGATCTTAAAAAGAAACTTCACCTAAAAAAAAAAAAAAAAAAAAAAAAAAAAAAAAATTAAAGTCCATAGCTTCAAATACTGTAGCTGCTAACTTATAAAAACGAGTCCCAGGGGTCCAGCACTGTCTTCCCACAGCTGGTTCTTCTTACCACTGTGGATCCCTGGATTTGGGAGCCGGCTGTGACTTTCTGAGAAATCACAGCCGGCTCCCCACTACACATGCACAAGATTGCGTGCCACAGGGAGACTGGTCCTGCAGCCTCCTGGGATATGTGATGGGGGGGGGGGGGGGGGGCAGGGCCAGTTATATGATGATTGCTTTGCGAGAAATGAGTAAGTGGGAGAGTGTACCTGTCAAAATAAAATTAAAAAGTGTTGGGGCAGGGATGAGGAGGAAGATGAACACCACTTTCATATTTAATTGAAGGTCTGCCTTAAACACTGCAGAATCACTTGTGGATTATATGAGCAGGAACATGGAACACATAGGAAATCATGTAAGTTTGAAGAAAGACAGCGCATACAACGGGAAACTCCCAGTTCAATTTGCAAGATCCTCTGTCAGGTGCTCAGGCTCAGTGTCTCCTTACACACCACAACACAAACAAGTAAAAGGACTGAGTCGGAAACTTTGTAGTACATATATCAATTTAATGGTTGGTTACATGGGTGACAAGGAAAACATCTGACGTGTTTCGGCAACAGCCTTAGTGGTAGCATGCTATGACTAAGGCTGTTGCCGAAACGCGTCAGCTGTTTTGCTTGTCACTTCATGTAACCAACCATTAAAATTGTTATATGGACTACAGAGTTGTCGGCTCAATCCTTTTACTTGTTTACATAGGAAATCATCCAGGTTCCCTGTCCAGATCTTCCTCCCAGCACATCGACGTTACATACTTTGCATAATTATTAGGTAAATGCAGTAAAGTGAGGTGGGATGTACCCAAAAAGGAGTAGGGTCACGTTGCTTAATTTGCATCAGAGCCTTTATCTTGATGACTACGCCATTGTAAAGAGGATAACAGGCATTTGTATTTAGCTGAACATATTCATGTCTATATCTATTTGTACTGTAAGAAATGTACTGTACAACTATTATACTAATTTACTAAGTGCCATTGTTATGTGGCAAATAAAAAGAAAAGAAAAGAAAAAAAATTGACTTCCAGTTCTTTGCACGTAGTCAGATAGCACTTCTACTGTGCATGTGTGGGTTATAGACAGGCCAGCCAGAGTAGCCCGTCTGCTCACCTGTCATTGTAGCTTATGGAAAGAGTACAACCTGCAGGCCAGATCTGAGGAGGTGATCTAAAGCAGTGGTGTTCAACCTTTTTCAGTCAAGGCACCCATTAAAATTCTGTACAATCTTAAGGTACCTCTTTATAAAATGTAAAAAATGAAACCACTAGCTTTATATAATAGGTGAGGTAATGACTAAGCGTTAATATTTGCATGAAACGCGCCTTCCTCCTTGTCCCCTGCGCCATCTGTTAACCACCTGTCACACGAGTTTCAGTAAAGAGGATTTTTTGAACTGCAGCCATCCGGAATAATTTGCTTTATGATACTAGCTTTACATAACACGGCAACATCCACATGTGTAGGAAACCCAATTTTAGGGGGTGTTGCTCTTCAATGTGAATGCAGCTTTGTACCGTACAATGGTACTGACTAGTGTTCCAATGTTTCTCTTCTCCCTCAGTTTCTCTCCCTCACTCAGCTAATGTGACCCCAGTGTTTAACCACTTGCCAACCAGCCGCCACAGTTGTACTACGGCAGAATGGCACGGCTGGGCGAAACGTTATGTAACGTGGCTTCGCCCTGTGGCCACTAGGAACGCGCACGCTCGCCCCCCGAGCCGATGCGTGTGCCCGGCGGTCACGATCACCGCCAGGCTCCTGCGATCGCCGCTGACACATGGAGAACCGGGATCTGTGTGTAAACGCACAGTTTCCAGCTCTCTGAGGGGAGAACAGACAGATCGTCTGTTCATACAGAGTATGAACAGCGATCTGTCATCTCCACTGCACAGTCCCCTCCCCCCTCCTCCAGTTAGAACACACACTAGGGAACACATTAACCCCTTGATCGCCCCCTAGTGTTAACCCCTTCACTGCCAGTGACATTTTTACAGTAATCAATGCATTTTTATAGCATTGATCGCTTTATTAATGCCAATGGTCCCAAAAATGTGTCAAAATTGTCCAATGTGTCTGCCATAATGTCGCAGTCCTGATAAAAATCGCAGATCGCCGCCATTACTAGTAGAAAAAAAAAATCATAATAAAAATACCATAAAACTATCCCATTTTTTGTAGACGCTGTAAATTTTGTGCAAACCAATCAATAATTGTCTTTTTTATATATTTTTGGGGGATATTTATTATAGCAAATGTAAAAAATAATGCGTTTTTTTCAAAATTGTCACTCTTTTTTTTGTTTGTTTATAGCGCAAAAAATTAAAAACCGCACAGGTGATCAAATACCACCAAAAGAAAGCTCTATTTGTGGGAAAAGGACGTCAATTTTGTTTGGGTGCAACGTCGCACGACCGCGCAATTGTCAGTTAAAGCGACGCAGTGCCGAATCGCAAAAAGTGCTCAGGTCAGGAAGGGGGTAAAATCTTCCGGGGCTGAAGCGGTTAAAGGTACTTTGCACCTATGGATTTGTGCAATGTGACATAATATATATATATATATATATATATATATATATATATATAAGCTGCTCCCCAATAGTGTAGGTGTCGTATGCTATGATTACTGGAAAGGGTGTATGAGGGGGCACTGTATTAAAAATCCTATAACTTGTGATCTAGCCACTAATTGAAATGACCATGTGATGTCACATCAGTATGAAACATTAACAGATAATACTATAGGTAATAAACCGTAGCTGTGACAAAAACATAAAGTGCAAAGTGCTAAATTTATTGTGCAACACATTAAGCAAAGTGTGAAGAAAATTGTCCTTTAGAACAGTTCATTCAGTCTTTAAAAAAATATCTTCAGTATGGTAGGAAATGAGGAACCATCACCGGCTGGAATAGTATCCAAAGCAACACCCCAAAGTGCTCAATAGGATGACCTACTCACCTTTAACTAAAAAGAAGGTCAGATAGTGCTTTGTGGTTGAGTTGTGAATCGTAAATGAAGTGGATCAAAATGAACTTTTTCTCTCCTCCTCTCCAATGTAATGGTTCATTGAAATAAGAAAAAGTGGACCTGGAAGTGACGTGACCAGAGATGCGCCTCGATGTACGTTTCGTTTTACAACATCATCAGGAAGCGCACTTTTGTACACTGGTCTTGACTAGTATTCCAATGTTTCTCTTCTCCCTCAGTTTCTCTCCCTCACTCAGCTATTGTGACCCCAGTGCTTATGGAGGGGTGCAGGGTTAGGGCATACAAGGATGCTGTGTAGGCAACCAACATCCTCCTTGATGACATCATTAGTTGTTACAACACCAGCGGCTATAAGGTTGTAATAGTGCACAATGAAAACCTGAGGCTTGGTGTAAATAAAAGGCAGGCTTGAAACTGCTGGTTTGTATACAATTTTTGGACAATTTTTAGGCATTTGGCGAGGCACCCCAGGATGGTGGGCACCCTGGTTGAAAAAGGCTAAACTAAAGTATAAAACATCTAGTGCCTTTTAATTCCCTAACAAATAGAATGTACTGTTTGCTAAATCCATATACAGATGTTAAATCTAGAGGTTTACTTTTCTAATAAGCTTCTTAACCAACAACACCACAAAGCTATTAATTCACTTTCTTGCCTTGACTTTTGCAACTCCCTCCTTGTTGGCTTAACTTTACATAAGCTATCCATCCTTTAATTGATCATGAACGCTGCTTCCAGACTCATCCACCTTACCGACCATTAAGTGTCCCCCGCCACTCTCCCCTGATCTGGCTTCCACCTGCTCAACTAATAAGGTTAAAAATTCTAACCACAACATACAAAGCCATCCACAACACTTTTTAAACAGCTACATCACTAACTTCATCTCAGAATTTGATGTAAAACTTTCTCATCGTTCCTCCCAAGACCTGCTCTCTAGCTCTCTTGTCGCCTCCTCGCCTCCAGGACTTCTCCAGAGCCTCTCCCATCCTCTGTAACTTCCTACCCCAATCTGTCCAACTATCTCCTACTCTGTCAGTCTTTAGGTGATCATTGAAGACCCATCACTTCAGGGAGGTACAATATATTAAGCTTCTACCTAAATAACTGTATTTTTACTTTCTCAGTCGGCTCATCCCTCATATTCATTCCCTTTTGCATCACTTAATCCTCCCTTTTTGATTGTGAGCTCTCACGACCAGGGGCCTCTGAACCCTTTTGTATTGAATTGTGTTGTTACTGCACTACCTCCCTGTCTAAAAACTGTTGGCGCTCTATAAATCCTTTATTATAATATACTATTCTGTTGCTTCAACTACCTGGTAATTTCCGTGTTGACATATAATCCTCATTAGAGCATGATTATAGCTCTATAATCACAATTTCTCTACAGAATGTACCTTCAATGTAGTGTCTGGAAAAAAATGTGGTGAGGTGGAGGCTACAATGTGATTTGGTGCAAAATGAAAGATGGCCTCCCCAGTGACTTGTTTTTAGATGTGCACACTAATTACTCATCTGTGCTAGCCAATTACATGCTAGCCAAGAAAACATACAAGTAATTGATTATAGGACTGTATACAGAGATCCACATGTCTGCTGACAACTTTTTTGGAAAGTTAAGTCATTTAACCCTACAAGATCCTGGACGATTCTAAAATGACTCAAAGGACAGCAACCTAAAGGGAAAATAATGTATTTACAAACTTGCTTTGTAAGCATGTATATAGAAAATGAATTAAGGCTGAAGTTTTTTTAAGCTAATGCATTCTCTGCATTAAACTGTTACTATACCCAGGACCCTGCATTCACTATATCTGGTCTCCCACGGTACACAGAAATTCAATTATTTTAATAAATATATACGGCTAAATACCCATTTCTCATCGGCCGTATATAGCAGTCTTATGATCTCTAGAAGTGTCTAATTAAAGCTTGTAGGATGATTTTTTTCATTCTCCTCTGACTGTCCTATTAGGCTGTATGACTTCTGACCCTTTGTATGGACAGTGCTGATTGGCCCTGTGCAGATCACATGCACCCACCCAAAAAAAAAAAAAAAAAAAAAAAAAAAAAACCTCTCTAGCAATACACACCAAACTGAGCATGTGCAGAGTGCCTCCAAGGCTCTGTTCTATTTGTAGATGGATTGGAGACTGGATGAAGGGGAGGATCAGAGAAGACCAGATCCAACAGCCTTTTTACACAATGTACAAGATTAACCCCTTAGGTTCCACAGTGAGTATAACCAGCATGCTTTACAGTATAATCACAGACTGATTTTACTGTTGTGGGTTTAGTAACACTTTAAGGTAAACAACCTTCACTATGAGCTTCCCGCTTCGAATTCTCCCTTATACTTACCTGATCTTGATCCAGTGATGTTCACAAGAGCAGAGACTCTCTCCCTCCTCATTGGCTCAGACACAGCAGTGGGAGCCAATGGGGGGGGGGGGGGCCTTAGCCAGGCCATGCTCTGTGTGTCTTTTGGAGACACAGAGCTGGCTCAGGAGCAACCACACACAAGTGCCCCCCATAGCTAGAGGCTTGCTAGGGGGGCACTTGCCGAGGGGAGGAGTCAGTCACTCGCTGAGGGACCCGAGCAGAGAAGGATCGGGGCTGCTCTGTGCTATCAAAAAATACTGGAGGAACATTTGCATTCATCAGCCAGGAAGCTGCGCATGGGACCTACTTGGACATTCCAACATGATCATGATCCAGAACACAAGGCCAAGTCGACCTGTCATTGGCTACAGCAGAATAAAGTGAAGATTCTGGAGTGGCTCTCAGTCTCCTGACCTCAATATCATTGAGTCGCTCTGGGGAGATCTCAAACATGCAGTTCATGCAAGACAGCCCAAGAATTTACAGGAACTGGAGGCTTTTTGCCAAGAGGAATGGACAGGTTTACCATCTGAGAAGATAAAGAACCGCATCCACAAAAAACTTCAAGCTGTCATTGATGTTAAAGGGGGCAATACAAGGTATTAAGAACTGGGGGTATGTAAACTTTTGATCAGGGTCATTTGGGTAGTTTCTGTTGCCATTATGATTTAAAAAGAGTAAACACAGTTGATTAATAATAAATGGCTTCAGCCAAACACTAACCATGAGTGAAAGAAAAAAGTTTTTGTGTTATCATTCATATTCTCTGAAAAATGGGCAAGAAATCATAAATTCTGCCAGGGTATGTAAACTTATGAGCACAAGTGTGTGTACACACACACACACACACACACACACAAACTAAAATAATTATTTGATCCCCTGCAGATTTTGTAAGTTTCCCCACTTACAAAGAAATGAAGGGTCTATAATTTTTATCATAAGTGTATTTTAAATGATAGAGACAGAATATCAACCAAAACTCCAGAAAAAACACGATACAAATGTTATAAATTAAGTTGCAGTTCAGTGAGTAAAATAAGTATTTGATACCGAAGCAAAATATGACTTGAAAAAATATTCATACCGCTTGAAATTTTGTCATGATACAACCAAAAAACGTAAATGTATTTTATTGGGATTTTATGTGTTTGCCCAAACAAAGTGGCGCATAATTGTAAAATGGAAGGAAAATGATAAATGGTTTTCAATTTATTTTTTTGTAAAAAAAAAAAAAAATCTGAAAAGTGTGGCGTGGATTTGTATTCATCCCCCCCGAGTCAATACTTTGTAGAACAACCTTTCTCTGCAATTATAGCTGCAAAACTTTTTTGGGATGTCTCTACCAGCTTTGCACATCTAGAAAGTGAATTTTTTCCCATTATTCTGTGCAATTCTGTGTAATTTAATCTTAGTATAAATACAGCTGTTCTGTGAAGCCCTCAGAGGTTTCTTAGAGAACCTTGGTGAACATACAGCATCATAAAGGTCAAGGAACACACCAGACAGGCCAGGGATAAAGTTGTGGAGAAGTTTAAAGCAGGGTTAAGTAATAAAAGAAATATCCCAAGCTTTGAACATCTCACAGAGCACTGTTCAATCCATCATCCGAAAATGGAAGGAGTATGGCACAACTGCAAACTGTCCACAGGACAACTATTAGTCGTGCACTCCACAAATCTGGCCTTTATGGAAGAGTGGCAAGAAGAAAGCCATTGTTGAAAAAAAGCCATAATAATTCACAAGACAATACAAGACAGTCTTAGAAGAAAACCTGTTTAGCGTCTGCAAAAGACTTGAGACTGGGGAGGAGGTTCACCTTCCAGCAGGAAATTGACCCTAAATATATATAGCCAGAGCTACAATGGAATGGTTTAGATCAAAGCATATTCATATGTTAGAATGGCCCAGTCAAAGTCTAGACCTAAATCCAACTGAGAATCTGTGGAAAGACTTGAAAATTGTTGTTCACAGACGCTCTCCATCCAATCTGACAGAGCTTGAGCTATTTTGCACAGAATAATGGGCACAAATTTCACTCTAGATGTGCAAAGCT
Organism: Aquarana catesbeiana; assembly: GCF_042186555.1. NCBI lineage: Eukaryota > Metazoa > Chordata > Amphibia > Anura > Ranidae > Aquarana > Aquarana catesbeiana. Next base: position 185,648,012 of record NC_133333.1, read on the forward strand.
GGTAGAGACATCCCCAAAAAGTTTTGTAACTATAATTGCTGCGAAAGGTGGTATTGACTCAGGGGGCTGAATACAAATGCACGCCACATTTTTAACATTTATTTTGTAAAAAAAAAAAAATTGTAAACCATTTATCATTTTCCTTCCACTTCACAATTATGTGCCACTTTGTGTTGGTCTATCACATAAAATCACAGTAAAATACATTTACGATTTTTGTTGTAACATGACAAAATGTGGAAAATTTCAAGGGGTATGAATACTTTTTCAAGGCACTGTAGTACTTGCTGGAGAAACCTTTGTTGGCAAGCAAAGAGGTAAGATGTTTGTTATAGTTGGTTACCAGGTTTGCACACATCTCAGGAGGGATTTTTCTACACTTCTTTATAGATCTTCTCTAAATCCTTAAGGTTTGTTGGCATCTCGAAGTTTCAGCTCCCTCCATAAATTTTCTATAGGATAAAGATCTGGAGACTGGCTTGGCCACACCATGACCTTAATGTGCCTCTTCTTGAGTCACTCCTTTGTTTCCTTGGAGTTATGTCTTGGGTCATTGTCATGATGGAAGACCGATCCATGACCCATCTTCAGTGTTTTGGCTGAGGGAAGAAGGTTCTCATCCAAGATTTTACAATACTTGGACCCTCCATGCGGCAATGAATATATATACACCCCCCCCCCCCTTTTTTTTTATTTATAAGTGATCACATACCCTCTGTTCTCAACTGCATAAGGAGCTCAGAGAGGTGGGGTAGGAGAAATGGCAGCACACTGACTTCCCAGTAAATGGCTGTGCAGGGGCGTGTGTCAGGAAGAGAGCAGGCTTAGTTCTCAGCACAGTTACAGAACTGACCACACTGTGCTCTCATGCCTGTGTGGTTAGTTCGAAATAGGACAGCAAGGGGACTGACAGGAACACCAGGCATTTCACATAAAGGAAGCAATACAAAGAGAACAGGATACTTTCTCATACAAGTACATGGTACAGCAGGCTCATATCAGCAATATGAAGTGTTGGGTTTATGTATTCTTTAGGCGTTTCAAAAATGGCCTTCAGCTTTTGTGCCTTTTTTGTCTGTAATATAGTGTGAGTTAGGTCTTGATTATATATTGTGTCTTCACAAAAAAAAAAACTCTGTAGCAACATCTATTGTGCCAGGTGAAACTATACAACCTTGAGTTCCTCTTGGTATTTCAAGCACTGCTGTAAAGAGGTTTCTGTGATACAGAAATGAATCGGTGAAAGATATAACCTGAGGCATATTACAAACCGGTTCGCTCACTTCCTAACAAAGGGATTAATATTTCATTTTGTACGCACATGCTTTTCTTCCGCAGTTACAGAATTTAAAGCAGTCACATCAGGATTTAAAGAGGAAAGCAAAACAGCTTGTTTGCAAGCAGGGATCATTTTCACTTTAATAGCTGTGCAAGAAATTTATGCAGCTTTTAGGCTAATCACATTTTTTTAAGCATAGTTCTTTGCCTTTTTATAGAATCAAATTTACTAGCATATATATTTTTTCAGTTCGTATGCATTATATTGTTTACCTGAATGTAATGTTTGGTGTGTTTTTCACATTCTTCATACTCGCTGGGCCACATAGTTAAAGATATTCTTTAGATGGATTGGTAGGTTTGGCTTACTAGCCAGGCGACTGTTGTAAGAAGATCCATTACAAGATAGGCCACTTACAGAGTATTTGATTTCCAATAAAAGGCTATTAACATTGCTATGATAATGTGCACGCTTTGAGGTAAGAGGAGCTGCTAAAGAGGAACTCTTCTACAAACATTTATTGTAGCTACAAATGGAATGAAAGAGGTTGGTCCCTTGAATTGTTTTTATTGCTCTCCTGGAATCTTGTAGGGGATGATGAGCAATAAAAATAAGTTGGAATACACATGTTTGCAATTGTTGCACTGCCGTATTAAGCAAAATGGACAGCATGTACTGTATATTGAATTAACCAATATGTCCTTGTGTTCTTATGTAATTTAAAACTCTAGACAAGACTTTTAAGGCAGTAAATCATGTTAAGACTTTAACTCTCTCTGTACTCACATATACACTATATTAAAACAAAATAGTGCAGCGCAGTGTTTTTTGTATCATGATCACAGTGTTCAGTTGCTTTTTTTTTTTTTTTTACCCCCTAGATTTGTTTGATTTATATATACAATACACTATATTACCAAAAGTATTAGGACGCCTGTCTTTACACAAACATGAACTTTAACACCATCCCAGTCTTTGCCCGTAGGGTTCAATATTGAGTTGGCCCACCTTTTGCAGCTATAACAGCTTCAACTCTTCTGGGAATGCTGTTCGCAAGGTTTAGAAGTGTGTCTATGGGAATGTTTGACCATTCTTCCAGAAGTACATTTGTGAGGTGTGGATTCGATGTGGATGAGCAGGCCTGGCTTGCAGTCTCCGCTCAAATTCATCCTAAAGGTGTTATATCGGGTTTAGGTCAGGATTCTGTGCAGGCCAAGTTCCTCCACCCCAAACTCGCTCATCCATGTCTTTATGGACCTTGCTTTGTGCATTGGTGCACAGTCATGTTGGAACATGAAGGGGCCATCCCCAAACTGTTCCCACAAAGTTAGGAGCATGAAATTGTCCAAAATGGCTTAGTATGCTGATGCCTTAAGAGTTCCCTTCACTGTGCAGGTCAGTCAAGTTCCTAGACCCCAAACTCACTCATCCATGTCTTTATGGACCTTGTCTCCAGCTAGCATAAAGAAATGCATTTTTTAAGTTTGGTGTTTACAAGTTAAAATCCATATTTTTTGCTAGAAAATTACTTAGAGTTCCCAAACATTATATATATTTTTTTTAGCAGAGAATCTAGAGAATAAAATGGCGATTGTTGCAATATTTTTTATCACACGGTATTTGTGCAGCAGTGTTTTAAACGCAAATTTTTGGAAAAGGGACACTTTCATGAATTTTAAAAAATCCAAACAGTAAAGTTACCCCAATTTTTTTGTATAATGTGAAAGATGATGTTACGCCGAGTAAATAGATACCAAACATGTCACCCTTTATAATTGCACGCACTCGTGGAATGGCGACAAACTATGGTACCTATGAATTTCCATGGGCGATGCTTTAAAAAATTTTTACGGTTACCAGGTTTGAGTTACAGAGGAGGTCTAGGGCTAGAATTATTGCTCATGCTCTGACGATCGCGGCGATACCTCACATGTGTGATTTGAACACCGTTTACATATGCGTGCGCAACTTCGGTTTGCGTTTTCTTCGCTGCGCGAGCTCGCGGGGACAGGGGCACTTTAAAAAAAATTTTTTTAAATTTATTTTATTTATTTTTTTACTTTATAAATTGTGTTTTAAAAAAAAATACATTTTTTTTTACTTTTATTGCTGTCACAAGGAAGGTAAACATCCCTTGTGACAGTAATAGGTGGTGACACGTACTCTTTATGGAGGGATGGGGGGGTCTAAAAGACCCCCCCATCCCTCCTTTACACTTCCTTTACACCTCCTTTACACTGTCCCCTCCCGCTCCTCCGGTATAACAACCGAGCGGCTTTTAGCCGCATCGGTTGTTATACTCGGGTAGCCGATCGCCCGCTGTAAACAACGGCACCGGGATGATGCCTGCAGCTGCGGGCATCATCCCGGTATAACCCCGGAAAACCGAGTACGCATATCTGCGTACGGTCGGCGGGAAGGGGCTAAATTACCAAGCTGACAAGGAGGGACGTTGCATTAAGTTTTGCTAATGTCTGCATTGGGCAGTTATGAAGAACCATTGCCTAAAAATTTCCTTGTCTAAGTAGTTAAAGAATACGGCAGTAGACGGCTCAGATATCAAAAAGTTGACAGTGGCAGAGTGGATAATTGTTTTGGTGTGAATAGACACTGTTCTGTATTACAGATATGTGTGAAGAAGAGGGAGTTTCGGGATGTGTGGAAGGAAAATCTACACACAGATGAGGTATGATAGCAGAAGCACCTGAATGTCTGCAGGTAGTTTGATGTGAGTTTTCGGTCATACCATTGCAGGAGGAATGTCTGGCACCCACCACTTTAGAAATAATAATACAGTGCATCCGGAAAGTATTCACTAGGGATGCACCGAAATTTCGGCCGCCGAAACATATCGGACGAAAATGGCCCTTTCGGCAAATAGCCGAAAGAGAATTTTTGCCGATACCGAATGGGGCGGGGGCGGGGGGGGTGCCGCTTATCAGGGGGGCTTCCTATATCGTAGAAGAGAGGAGAGCCGCCGCCTGTTTGATTACAGCGCCGGGAACATCACAGCTTTCATTTCAGATCACCCGTCCCATTGGACGGGTGATCTGTCTATCAAAGTGCCTGGACAAGGGGGAGGGGCTATATGTGACAGCGTGCAGCGGGGGAACACACAGCTATTGAAATGAAAGCTCTGATGTTCCCGGCGCTGTGTTCAAACAGGCAGCGGCGGCTCTCCTCTCCCTTCACTGGCTGCACTACTGGGGACACTGGCTGCACTACTGGGGACACTGGCTGCACTACTGGGGACACTGGCTGCACTACTGGGGACACTGGCTGCACTACTGGGGACACTGGCTGCACTACTGGGGACATTGGCTGCACTACCGGGGACACTGGCTGCACTACCGGGGACATTGGCTGCACTACCGGGGACACTGGCTGAACTACCGGGGACACTGGCTGGCTGCATCTGATGGGCACTGGTGAGGCTGCATTGATCTCTTGTATCATGTCCGCAGTCTCTGACTCTCTGACCATGTCCCCAGTCTCTGACCACCTCCTGTACCATGTACCCTGTCTCTGACCATCTCCTGTACCATGTCCCCAGTCTCTGACCATCTCCTGTACCATGTCCCCAGTCTCTGACCATCTCCTGTACCATGTCCTCAGTCTCTGACCATCTCCTGTACCATGTCCTCAGTCTCTGACCATCTCCTGTACCATCTCTGCAGTCTCTGATCATCTCCTGTACCATCTCTGCAGTCTCTGACCCATCTCCTGTACCATGTCCCCAGTCTCTGACCACCTCCTGTATAAAAATATTTTTAAAAACAGTCACTTTCGGTATCGGTGTTTCGGTATCGGTATCGGTTTCAGTTTTTGGGATCAAGGAAGATTTATTTTCGGTATGGATTTCGACAACAAAAAACCCATTTGGTGCATCCCTAGTATTCACAGAGCTTCAATTTTTTCACATTTTATTATGTTGCACCCTTATTCCAAAATGGATTAAATTCATTATTTTCCTCCAAAATTCTACAAACAATACCCCATAATGAAAATGTGAAAGAACTTTGTTTGAAATCTTTGCAAATGAAAAAAAAAGTAAAATAATCCCATGCATAGAAATAATTACAGCCTTTGATCTATACTTTAGGGAAGCACCTCTGGCACCACTTTCAGCCTCAGGTTTTCTTGAGTATGATGCTACAAGCGTCACACGCCTATTTTTGGGCAGTTTTTCCCATTCTTCTTTGCAGGACCTCTCAAACTCAAGTTGGGGAGCATCGGTGCACAGCCATTTCCGATCTCTCCAGAGATGTTCAATCGGGTTCAAGTCTGGGCTACTCAAGGACATTCACAGAGTTGTCCCATAGCCACTTCTTTGTTATCCTGGCTGTGTGCTTAGGGCCATTGTCTTGTTGGAAGATGAAGCTTCACCCCAGTCTAAGGTCCTGAGCGCTCTGGAGCAGGTTTTTATCAAGGATGTCACTGGTTTCCTCCAGATATGATGCTTGCCATTCAGGCCAAAGAGTTCAATCTTTGTTTTATCAATCCAGAGAGTTTTGTTTCTCCATGGTCAGAGTCCTTCAGGTGCCTTTTGGCAAACTCCAGGGTGGCTGTCATGTATCTTTTACTGAGAAGTGCCTTCCGTCTGGCCACTCAACCATACAGGCCTGATTGGTGGAGTGCTGCAGAGATGGTTGTTCTCCTCTCTCCACAGAGAAGCGCTGGAGCTCTGTCGGAGTGACCATCAGGTTCTTGGTCACCTCCCTGACTACGGCCCTTCTCCCCCGATCACTCAGTTTGGTCTGGTGGCCCACTCTAGGAAGTCCTGGTGGTTCCAAACTTCTTACATTTACAGATGATGTAGGTCACTGTGCTCATTGGAACCTTCAATGCTGCGGAAATTTTTCTGTACCCTTCCCCAGATCTGTGTCTTCATACAATCCTGTCTCGGAGGTCTATAGACAATTCCTTGGACTTCATGGCTTGGTTTGTGCTCTGACATGCACTGTTAACTGTGGGGCCTAACATAGACAGGTGTGTGCCTTATCCAAATCCTGTCCAATCACCTGAGATTACCACAGGTGAACTCCATTCAAGTTGTAGAAACCTCTCAAGGATGATCAGTGAACACAGGATACACCTGAGCTCAGTTGTGTCATGGCAAAGGTTGTGAATACTTATGTACATGGGATTATTTCCTTTTTTATTTATTAAAATTTGTAAAGATTTCAAACAAACGTCTTTCGCGTTGTCATTACGGGGTATTGTTTGTAGATTTTTGAGGAAAATAATGAAATGAATCCATTTTGGAATAAGGCTGTAACATAACATAACAAAATGTGGAAAAAGTGAAGCTCTGTGAATACTTTCTGGATGCACTATATATGTATGTCATTTTTGTTATTACATTTGTTTTTAAGACACTATTGTACAATGATACATTAAAAAAAAAATCATATATTATTATATAGTGTTCTGTGCAGCCAGCAGGTGGAGTGCTGGTGTCCTTTCACTTTATTAGCATGATAACATTTTATCTGTGTTGGAATAAGCCAGTCGTTTACTCAACTAATAGCATTAATTTACTTAGTGTAGAGACAAAGTTGATGTTAGTACATAAGGTGAACCTGTATTTACTTTGAATGACCAGTCGTGCAAGGAAAAATTAAAACAGGATTTTCAGAATGTAGGATGTGATTTAGTATTGGTGTGAACGAAGGCTTGCATTTTGGTCTGGTGGAAAATTATCAGACGCAGTCACTGTTGGGGTATTAATACAATAGCCAAAAGCGGATAGTCATCCACCCACGCTGTTTATCAAGGTATGTATACAGGTAAAAGGAAGAATATCCAACACGAATGCAGCTCTGCTAAGTTAACTGATTATGTCATCATTATTAAAATACATGACAACCCACTGATACTCTATTAGATTTCTCTTGTTCAGTCCACATATCTGTGTGTGTGTGTATGTGTATATGTGTATGTATGTATGTATATGTGTGTGTATATATATATATATATATATATATATATATATATATATATATATATATATATATATATAGTGAGTGTACAGCTTGTATAACAGTGTACATTTGCTGTCCCCTCAAAATAACTCACCACACAGCCATTAATGTCTAAACCGCTGGCAACAAAGTGAGTACACCCCTAAGTGAAAATGTCCAAATTGGGCCCAAAGTGTCAATATTTTGTGTGGCCACCATTATTTTACAATACTGTCTTAACCCTCTTGGGCATGGAGTTTACCAGAGCTTCACAGGTTATCACTGGAGTCCTCTTCTACTCCTCCAAGACGACATCACAGAGCTGGTGGATGTTAGAGACTTTGCGCTCCTCCACCTTCCGCTTTGAGGATGCCCCACAGATGCTCAATCGGGTTTAGATCTGGAGACATGCTTGGCCAGTCCATCACCTTTCCTCTCAGCTTCTTTAACAAGGCAGTGGTCATCTTGGAGGTGTGTTTGGGGTTGTTATGTTGGAATACTGCCCTGCAGCCCGGTCTCCGAAGGGAGGGGATCATGCGCTGCTTCAGTATGTCACAGCACATATTGGCATTCATGGTTCCCTCAATGAACTGTAGTTTCCCAGTGCTGGCAGCACTCATGCAGTTCCAGACCATGACACTTCCACCACCATGCTTGACTGTAGGTAAGACACACTTGTCTTTGTAATTCTCACCTGGTTGCCGCCACACATGCCTGACACCATCTGAACCAAATAAGTTTATCTTGATCTCAGACCACAGGACATGGTTCCAGTGATCCATGATCTTAGTCTGTTTGTCTTCAGCAAACTGTTTGCAGGTTTTCTTGTGCATCATCTTTAGAAGATGCTTCCTTCTGGGACGACAGCAATGCAGACCAATTTGATGCAGTGTGCGGCGTATGGTCTGAGCACTGACAGGCTGACCCCCACCCCTTCAACTTCTGCAGCAATGATGGCAGCACTCATATGTCTATTTTCCAAAGATAACCTCTGGATATGACGCTGAGCATGTGCACTCAACTTCTGTGGTCAACCATGGCAAGGCCTGTCCTGTTAAACCGCTGTATGGTCTTGGCCACCGTGCTGCAGCTCAGTTTCAGGGTCTTGGTAATCTTCTTATAGCCTAGGCTATCTTTATGTAGAGCAACAATTCTTTTTTTCAGATCCTCAGAGTTCTTTGCCATGAGGTGCCATGTTGAACTTCCATTGACCAGTATGAGAGAGTGAGAGCGATAACACCAAATTTAACACACCTGCTCCCCATTCACACCTGAGACCTTGTAACAATAACGAGTCACCGAGGAGGGAAATGGCTAATTGGGCCCAATTTGGACATTTTCACTTAGGGGTTTACTCACATTTGTTGACAGCGGTTTAGACATTAATAGCTGTGTGTTGAGTTATTTTTAGGGGACAGCAAATTTACACTGTTAAACAAGCTGTACACTCACTACTTTACAATGTAGCAAAGTGTCATTTCTTCAGTGTTGTCACATGAAAAGATATAATAAAATATTTACAAAAATGTGAGGGCTGTACTCACTTTTGTGAGATACTTTGTGTGTTTGTGTGTGTGTGTGTGTGTATGTTAAAATGTCAGGTTTCTTTGATGTAAAAAAATTAGACCAAGATAAATCATTTCAGAACTTTTTCCACCTTTTTAATATGGCCTATAAAAACCGTACAACTCAATTGAAAAACAAACTGAAATCTTTGGGGGAGATATAAAAAAAATAAAATAACATGGTTGCATAAGTGTGCACATACTCTTATAAGGGAATGTAGCTGTGTTCAGAATTAAACAGTCACATTCAAACGCTTGTTAAATTTGAGTCAGTACACACTTGCCATCATTTAAAGTGCCTCTGATTAACCCTAAATAAAGTTCAGCTGTTCTAGTAGGTCTTTCCTGACATTTTCTTAGTTGCATCCTACAGCAAAAGCCATGGTCTGTAGAGAGCTTCCAAAGCATCAGAGGGATCTTTGTTAAAATGTATCAGTCAGGAGAAGGGAACAAAAGAATTTCCGAGGCATTAGATATACCATGGAAAACAGTGAAGACAGTCATCATCAAGTGGAGAAAATATGGTACAACAGTGACATTACCAAGAACTGGACGTCCCTCCAAAATTGATGCAAAGACAAGAAGAAAACTTGTCAGGGAGGCTGTCAAGAGGCCTGCAGCAACATTAAAGGAACTGCAGGAATATCTGGCAAGTACTGGCTGTGTGGTACATGTGATAACAATCTCCCGTATTCTTCATATCTGGGCTATGGGGTAGAGTGGCAAGACGGAAGCCTTTTCTTACGAAGAAAAATATCCAGGCCCGGCTAAATTTTGCAAAAACACATTTGAAGTCCCCAAAAGCATGTGGGAAAATGTGTTATGATCTGATGAAACCAAGGTTGAACTTTTTTGGCCATAATTCCAAAAGATAGGTTGGTCGCAAAAACAACACTGCACATCACCAAAAGAACACCGTACCCACAGTGAAGCATGGTGGTGGCAGCATCATGCTTTGGGGCTGTTTTTCTTCAGCTGGAACAGGGGCCTTAGGCATGGTAGAGGAAGGGAATTATGAACAGTTCCAAATACCAGTCAATATTGGCACAAAACCTTCAGGCTTCTGTTAGAAAGCTGAACATGAAGAGGAACTTCATCTTTCAGCATGACAACGCCCCAAAGCATACATCTAAATCAACAAAGGAATGGCTTCACCAGAAGAAGTTGAAAGTTTTGGAATGGCCCAGCTAGAGCCCAGACCTGAATCCCATTTGAAAATCTGTGGGGTTATCTGAAGAGGGCTGTGCACAGGAGATGCCCTCACAATCTGAGAGATTCGGAGTGTTTTTGCAAAGAGTGGCAGATATTGCCAAGTCAAGATGTGCCATGCTGATAGACTCATACCCAAAAAGACTAAGTGTTGTAATAAAATCAAAAGGCGCTTCAACAAAGTATTAGTTTAAGGGTGTGCACACTTGTGCAACCATATTTTAGTTTTTTATTTTTACTTCCCTCCACCCAAAAAATTTTAGTTTGTTGTTTAACTGAATTGTACAGTTTATAGGTCACATTAACCACTTCCGAACCAGCCGCCACAGTTATACTGCGGCAGGTTGGCTCCCCTGTGCGAACCGTCGTAGCTGTACATCGGCTCTTTAAGATGCCTCCAGCGGTGCGCACTCTCGAAGCGTGTCCCCAGTGCCAATGTGAGTGCGATGACCTCTGGGCACCCGCGATTGCTCATTACAAAACGGGTGTGTGTGTGTGTGTGTGTGTATATGTGTATATATGCATATATATATATATATATAATATTTTATTATACAACACTATACGTTAAAATCGAGCCTAGGACCTCTAAATGCCCTTCAGGAGACTGCAAAGCAATTGGCTCTGCTGTGTTCTCTTTTTAGGTGCCCCCCCGGAGTGGTCTAGGAAGGCTTTTTTATGTGTTAAATGTTGATTTAAAACAAATATTGGACATAAATAGTAAGAAAAAAAAAACTATTCAAAAAATGTATGAACTTAAAAAAAAAAAAAAGATTGGATAGTAAAGGAGTAGCAGCAGATACCCACCTCTGTTCGCTCTGCCCTCTCCATCTGTCAGTATGTTTCTTTTCAACATATGTGCGTGTAGTTCAACTATTTGGCTTCTTGTGCTGCTTCTTTTTCCCAGTCTGGTTGCTGCTGTACAAGGGATTGTAAGATACTGATTGTACTTCTACTAGCTGAGATTAAAAGTACTTTTCAATGTTTTTTGAATTCATACATAACTGCAGTAATTGGTGTTCAGTTTTACACCCAGTTACTTCTTGTACGCATTAAGAATTTTACATACTAATTCTGCACTGTCTAAAACTTGTAAATAAGAGCTATGATGAAAGAAAACATTTTCTGTGGTCAGTTACGGTTTATAGATACCAATGCATTATTCATTATTATCTCTCTGGGTTGCAGATGCAACTATTATTCATTCATAGCTTCTAAGCTTGCAAAAAGAAATAAAGGTTGTTCAGCTGCACAGGAAACTGGATTGACATTAGATAAACTATTATATTTGAGAATGCCTCACTGATAAGTCACCAATCAGGTTTCATCTTTTACTGGTTGCGGGGTACATACTGCTTGCTATGACCTCATTGGACCGATAGATCTATGATTAAATTGAGCTTTGTTAGTGGTAAAGCCTTTTTTCAGAATATTGGAAAGTGGATCATACACAAGTAGAATTTTATTTCAAACATTTGTTTGGAAATTCTTTAAAAAACATTAGTCAGAGCATTCCATGTTGCCGTTATTGAGTCAACTTTTTTTTTTTTTTTTTTGTTTAAAAGCCCTTACAATTTCATGCAGACCGTCTACTTGAAGGGCATTCTAGATGTAATAAGCTGGTTTCATTATGAATTGGAGGACTAAAAAATCCCATTCACAGTTATAGAATTTAATTCACTTGAGAAAAAAAAGTCGTCATGCTTTTTTTAAAAAATTTTTATCAGTTTGGTAAAAAATTATCATCAATTTGAGTGGACTCACCATTTGAAAATTGCAAAACATTCCGAAAACAAAATTCAGCTAGTGTATGGGCAGCTTTAGAACTTTTGTGTCTTCCTTTTTTTTCATTAGATACTGAAGGGTAAGAACTTCTTGCTTTCATTTCAGATTTCATTACTGTCTGTGTCCCTTTTGGAGAGCTTCACTGATGTTCCACACCAATGACAATGTGGACACCAGGAGAGCAAGTGAGGGAAATCTCCCCAGTGATGCAGACAGCAATAAAAACTTTATACAGATTACAATCCTGCTCCAGTCTATCCAAAATTAAGGCCTCTTTCACACGGACTGTCCGTTCAGGTCCGCCTGTCAGTTTTTTAGGCGGACCTGAACGGACGCTCCATAGACCTCTATGGAGCTTCGGATGTCAGTGGTGACATGTCCGCTGACATCCGACCCGCTCCCATCCGAAAAAGCGTAACGGAGGAAAAACCTACTTTTCCACCCGTGATCGGATCGGGTGACGATGGACTCTACGGTCCGTCATCACCCGATCCCCCATAGGGGAGAGCGGCGCTCTGACAGGTCTGTCGCTGCACACCTGTCATCTTCCTGCTCAGCGGGGATGGGCGGAGCGATCCCCACTGAGCAAGCGGATCATCACTGATTCGCCCCATGTGAAAGAGCCCTAAGAAAACATTTAGCTGGTGTTGCAGTTAAGGTTTAATGTGTTGAATAATTAAACATTAAAGGGTTACTAAACCCTTAGGTTTTTAAAAAAAAAAAAAAAACACATCATGCTTCCTCTGTGCAGTTGGTTTTGCACAGAATGGCCCTGATCCTCCTCTTCTGGGGTCCCTCAGCGGCGCTGGTGGCTCCTTCTCTTCTCAAGTGCCCCATCGAAGTAGCACTCTTCTACGGGACACCCGTGCGGGCGTGCTCCCGAGTCCTGCTGCTACGTCTGTTGACACAGACAGAAGGACTTGGCGACGCCCGCATCATTTGATTTGATTGACAGCAGTGGGAGCCAATGGCTGAGCTGTTATCAATGTATCCAATCAGGACACCAGACCCAGGCCGGAGCTGGTGTGCTCGTTCCTGTTGTGGGAATTATAGGGCTTAGGTAAGTAAAAGGGGGGCTCGGGGGGGGGGGAGGGGGCTGCTGCATGACAGGTTTTTCACCTTAATGCATAGAATGCATTAAGGTGAAAAACCTTGAGGTTTTAAAACCCCTTTAACCAGGGCCGGCCCAAGACATTGTGCTGCCTGGGCCCAAGAATGAAATGCTGCCCCTCCCCCTCCCCCCACCAAAAGGCCCCCACATCCATTATTTTGTATCGTGACAATTAAAGCTAAAATAAAATGTATCAGGAGGTCAGATTTACATGCAACAGTGGTGGTGGGCTCCATCCAATGCAGCTGTGGTAGTAAGGGGCATTCAGAGAGAGGAAGCGGTGGTGGGGAGGGGGGGGGGGGCGTTCAGTCAGAGGCAGATGTGGTGGTGGGGAGGGGGGGTTTAGTCAGAGGCAGTAGTGGTGGGGATGGGATCATTGATTACAGTGTCAGTCGTGCCTCCAGCAATGCCTTTTCCAACTTGGGCTCTCTGCTCACAGCAGAAAGCTCCTCCTCCTCCTTCATGCTGTTGGCCATCAGCTGGTTAGCTGACCTTTTCCTGCTTTTCTTGTCTCTTGTCCCGACATGGCATTTGTCGGGAGCAATGGTGGGAGCCGCGGAGAGGATGGGCAGGCAGTCCGCTGTGTGGGTATGGCAGCGAGTGCTCTGCCAAGGGCTGGATTGGGACAAAAATTTGGCCCTGGACTTCATCCAGACCGGCCCTGCTTTACTCCAGACACCTGGTGTTGGTGCTTCAATCATCCCGGCACCATGGTTGTTATGGTGTCAGGATTATTGAAGTGCATTGTTTCTTTTATTACATTGTAATATATCATGAAATAGTTCAACTCACCATAATGCAGAATCAGTGGGAGCCTGAGCTTGTCACTTGCCACTGTCACCTGCCACCAGATGCAGCATGTCAATTGCCACGTCACTTGTCAGCTTGCCACGTCGCCTGCCACTGGGTTGAAGGGGGCCCCGTCAGGTAGGCTGTACGGGGCCCCATGATTTCTAACAGCAGCCCTAGTGGCTGTCGTGTCCAGAGCAAGAAGGGACTCTGGTCAGCAGATGCAGCTTGTCACTTACCACCAGATGCAGCTTGTCACTTGCCACATCACTTGTCAGCTTGCCACGTCGCCTGCCACTGGGTTGAAGGGGGCCCCGTCAGGTAGGCTGTACGGGGCCCCATGATTTCTAACAGCAGCCCTAGTGGCTGTCGTGTCCAGAGCAAGAAGGGTCTCTGGTCAGGGGAGGAGAGGGAGATACACAGCGCCTGCTCCGCTGCTTATTTCATGGGGACCGATCGGGCCAGTAGATGCAGAGCACCGGTGTGTGTACTTCTGTTTCCTGGTAGTGGTGGAACACATGATGGGACGGACGCACTGTCATCAGCCAGGAATGATGCAAGACGTGGGAGGCGATGTGGCCATCATTTCCAGCTGATGACATCACGTCCGCCACATTGTGCGTTCCACCGCTACCAGGAAGTAAAAGTACACACCGGTTTTCTGCTGACCGATCGATCCCCGTAAATTAAGCAGCAGAACGGGCTGGCTGGCGGGTGGGAGTTTGTCGCCTCTCTGAAAGTGCCGCCCGGGACCCATGGTTCCACAGGCTACAATGGTTGGGCCGGCCCAGCCTTTAACCATTATTCTTATCACCAGGGAACTGTCAGAAGGAACAATAGGGTACCTTAATGGACTTTTTTTCATACAGTAGTGATGACAATGTGTATATATAAAGTGCTGTGATAAAGTATTTGCCCCCTTCCTGATTTTTTTGCATATTAACCACACTTAAATGATTCGGATCAATAAACAAATTTAAATATTACACAAAGACAACCCGAGTAAATAAAAAATTAAGTTTTTAAATGATGGTTATTAACTACTTTCCGCCTACGCTATTGCCGAAAGACAACTAGATCGTGGGCTTCCAGTGCCAATAGACACGGGTAGAGCACTCTGTAAATGTTGAGTCCTTCAGACTTGGCTGATCACAGAACAGGGTAAAGGGCCAATCACAGAAGCCGGTTAGCCGCTTTTTTTCTCCTCACGCTCACAGCGTGAAGAGAAAGGAAGAAAGCTGGTAAACGGCCTCTGTTACAGGGACATCGGTCTCACACAGTGCCCATCAGTGCTGCTAATCAGTGCAAACCAGTGCCACCTATCAGTGCCCACCAGTACTGCCAATCAGTGTCACCTTTCAGTGCCGCCTCTCGGTGCCCTTCAGTGTCACCTGATCAGTACAGCTGCATCAGTGCAGCCTATCAGTGCCCATCAGTCCAGCCTCATCAGTGCTTATCAGTGAAGGAGAAAAATTACCTTTGCAAAATTTTATAACAAACTTTTTTTTTTCAAAATATTCTTTCTTTTTTTGTTTCAAATTTTTCGTTTTTTTTTTTGTTTTTCTTTAGCAAAAAATAAAATAAAAAACCCAGTGGTGATTAAATACCACCAAAAGAAAGCTCTGTGTGGGGAAAAAAAATGATAAAAATGTCATATGGGTACAGTATTGCATGGCCGCGCAATTGTCATTCAGAGTTAGGGTCGGTTCACACTGGGGCAACATGACTTCAGCGCGACTTTGTACCGCGACTTCAACGCGGCTTCAGCGCGACTTCAGCAAATTACAAGGCGACTTGAAGTCGCCTCCATGACAGGTGACTTCGCCTGTGGCCAATCAGCTCTCTGGGAGGGAGGGGGGGAGGGAGGGGTTTTCCCTGCAAAGTCGCTTGACTTTACAGAGAGATCCGACTTGGAGGCGACTTCCATTGATTTCTATGGTACAGGTCGCCTACCAAGTCGGATCAAAGTAGTACAGGGAGTACGCTCTGAAGTTGGAGCGACTTCAGTAGCGTCTATTAAGACGCTAGCGTTCACTCCCATTGAAACTATTCCTGGGGCGACTTGAGGGCGTACAAGTCGGATCCCAAGTCGCCCCAGTGTGAACCGAGCCTAACTCCAAGAGCACACAGACCTCCAGGATTCACTATGGATCTCTTTTCAGAGGGCCGGTAAGACTTCATGTATACTAGCCTACACTGGCAGCTACTAAACTTGAGTTTGGGAGCTTTTGGCGTTTTTTGCCAAAGCTCATAATCTCAACTTCGTAAAAGCCTATGTGTCCATGTACACATAGGCTTTTAGCAGAGTTTAGGAGCTAGCGCATTTAGGTGAGCTTCAACCTGCTTCTCCTGAAGAGTCGTGTTCAGAATAGGACCGATTTGACCACCGGCCGTGGGAAAACGCAAAACCATGGCAAACGGTAAATGTAGGCCAGTGCACATTAAAACGCACATTGTAATGTGCCTGCAATGTACCTAAAACTGACCGCACAGGTGTGAACTGGCCCTTAGGCTAAACTAACCCCATTCCTCCATCCACACACTCTGTGGAAGGGAGATTCCTCCAGCTGTGTCGTATTCTGAGAGCTGTTGCCTACAGTGCTGATCGAGTGGGAATATACAGACAGGTGGTTAAACAGAAGTCAATTAGTAAACTAGGCCGCAGGAATGATGTAAACCTGTCGCTGGAGCAACTGTGTGGAAATAGGAAGATGTTAAAAAAAAAAAAAAAGCTTGACAGGGAGAAGAGTTATTTAAAAACAAATGCGTATCACGCGTTTACAAATGCTGTCTTTGGAGGGGCCAAAAAAAGCATGAATAGACTAAAAAAAAGCCTATGCACTTTTTTTTAGTGTAGGGTGACGGAGCTTGTGCATGTGAACAGGGACAAGTAAAAAAAAATAGGATTCTGCTTGTTGAGTGTAGGCAGGCGTAGGGAGAAAAGCTGAAAAATGCTGTAGTATGAAGGGTAGGGCAAGTGCTTGTCTGCTTTATTGCTAATTTAAAGGATTTATTAGGTTTTTCCTCATTACATACTTTTGGTAAAGCTATAGCAGATTGTATGAAGATTAGATGTATGGCCAGCTTAATACAGTTGAAATATTGACCGAGCAGCCAACCAGTAGGGTGTCCAGCAGAACATGTCCTACATCTCTTGCTTGCCACCATATTTTACTGTGTGTTTATATTTCTGGAGTAGAAGTCTAGATGGAAAAAATATACCCGGGGTATTCCATATACATTCAGTATAATACTTTCTTGAAGTTATAGCCTTTAGAGAGCACTTACGGACTGACCGTATCTACCACATACATCTAATAATTTGTTCTTTTATTTCTGCAGGAGGAACAATGAAGTCACACACATCAAAATCCAAAACACTGGGGATTTCTATGACCTGTATGGTGGAGAGACATTTGCCACATTGGCTGAACTGGTGCAGTATTACACGGAGCAGCAGGGTCTACTGAGAGAGAAAAACGGAGATGTGATCGAGCTCAAGTATCCACTGAACTCTCAGGATCCTACTTCAGAAAGGTGAGTGCATCGAATGAAATACGCAGCTATTTCAGATATCCTTATCCCACCGCACCACTGCCATCTACTGGATTTTTTTTGTCTTTTTTTATTTATTTATTTTAGTTTGTGCAGTGTATGGGTTATTTTTGGGCCAGGAAATATCTGTGTTTAATATTTACTATTTTTCTGGAAAATTCTTTGTTTCGGTCATCTGGAACTGAAGCTTTCGTTGTTAAGGCTTCAGTCTGGCCACATGCTGCCAAAGAAGAAGAATGAACGAATTGTGCTAGCATTTTATCTGATAACCGTTCCTGATGATTTTTGGCATACCCCTTAGGGTTGATTTAGTAAAGGAATAGAGAAATGTTCACTTAACTTGATAATGAAGATTAAAGCTGTGTTTGTGATTGGGGATACAGAGCGACTGCATGTTCAGGCTCTAACTAAGCTCCAAACAGCAGTAAAAATGGAAAGGGGATTTAGTCTTTTCACCTACCTTAAAGCTGTTCTCCAGGTAGAATTGAATACCTGCCTGCATGTATATTACCTTGTTATCCTGTGCCTTGTTATACATGCTTAGATGCTTTCTGCAGAAATCACCACTGAAAGTCCACATTCCAAGACTTTACCATCCTTTTTCTTTCTTGTCCAGTGAAGGGGCACAAGAATTCAGAAACTTCAGGGATATATAGTGCCACCTACAGGAGGATTGGACGCTAGCAAACAAAAACAATTTGTGGTCTGAGTGTCCTGCACATGCTCAGTGCTTTATTTTCCGCCATTTTGATGAAGCACCTTGTACAGGGAGCTACATAGACCTTGGATCCTCAATGCATAGTGGACAGTGCTGATGTTGTTGATGCCTCCAGCTCACCCACTGCTAATGGTTCAAGAGTTGCCTGCAGTGCACCCCCTGTGGTGCCTGACATGGACAGCCTGGACGGTTTCCACCTTTTGGAGTCTTTACTCCCCCTGTCAAGCACGGATGCCTCCTTGGCTCAATTCTAGTTAATTTCACCATTGTCATGCATGGTTTCATGGACTCTTCCCTCCATGAAGACTGGATTGTCCCTTGTTTCAGGGCCCGTAAATCCCACACTGGAGTCAGAAAAGTCCCACCTTAGGATATCTTGGGAAGATACTTACAATGCACTCTAGCTTATCTGGCTGGGGAAGGGTTCTGGGCACCTTGCCAGTGCAGGGCACATGAACACCGGAGTAATATCTCCTGATCAACATTCTGGAACTTTGGGCGATCTGGCTGTTCTTGCAATGCTGGACATCCCGACTGGAGGGTCAGTTGATTTGGATTGTTAGCCACTCCATGACCGTGGCATACATCAACCATCATTGAGGCAGAAGAGGTCTTGGCATGGCAGAAGGGGTAGTATGAATCCTGTCCTGGGCAGAGCTTCATGTTCCAGCCTTGTCCAAAGTGTACACCCTAGGAGTTGGCATTTAGAAGGGGGACTTCCTCAGCTGGCAGCACCTGAACCCAGGGGAAGGGTCCCTGCACCTGAAAGTGTTTCAGTACCTGTGTTACAGGTAGGGCACACCAGATGTGACCTCTTGGCTTTTAGGAAAAACAAACTGGATGGGTTTGTCTTGAGATACAGGGATCCTCTTGCGGAAGCAGTGAATGCCTTGGTGGCTCTTTGAGATCGGTACAGCCTGATCTACACCTTTCCTCCCCTAAAACTCCTTCCTCGGCTGTTTCTCAACATCGAGTAGAAGGGCATTCTGGTGGTCATCGTGGCTCCAGACTTGGCTAGGTGCTGGCTTTAGCGGCATGACTGTTAAAGCTTAGGTTCTGAGAGACAGAGGTGTGTCTGAATCTGTGATTCCCACTTTTCTAAAAGCTAGGAAGTCTAATTCCAGCAAGGTCTATCACTGCACTTGGAAGGTATACTTTACTTAGTACATGGTAAAAAACTCTCTTCTCAGTGGAATGCATCCTGGACTTTTTTTTTACAATTAGGCCTGGATCAATATTTGGCCTTCAGAAGCTTGTGATCTTGTTCCAGAGACCACTGGCTTCCGATTCTGGAAAACTTTATACAGGTTGTCTTTCATGTGGTTTCCCCTGTGCGCTTGTATGATGTCTTGAGATCTTAATTTGGTTCTCTTGGTGCCCTGAAACCTGCCGTTTGAGCCAATTAGGGGTTTTTCCCTTTCTACTCTCACTCACAAGGTTACATTCTTCACTGACATCACCTCTGTGCGGTGATTGTCCAAGGTAGTGGCCTTATCCTGTAAAGAACCCTTTCTGGTCTTGCATTTGGACAAGGTGGTGTTGAGACCCAGAACGTCCTTTCTTCTTAAAATAATTTTGGCTTTGCACCTCAACCAGGACAACATTTTTTCATCCCTCTATCTGGATTTACTCCATCAGATGGAAAGTTACTTCCACTATCTGGGTGTTGTGCGGGTAGTGGGAGTTTACTTCACAGCTTCTGCATCTATTTGAAAGATTGACTCTTGTGGTCTCTTCTTCATGGTCCCTGAAAAAGGGGAATCTCCTTTTTTTTTTTTTTTTTTTTATTAAGGCTGGGTTCACACCTATGCGAATTGGATGTGGGTTTCGGACCTGAAAAGGTGAGCAGGGACCCACCGGACCCCTGCTGTGAGCCGCATGGGGCAATAGTGTGAACCCAACCTCAATCATTTCTCTGTGGCTCGGACAGACCATCAC
Source organism: Aquarana catesbeiana (assembly GCF_042186555.1). Taxonomy (NCBI): domain Eukaryota; kingdom Metazoa; phylum Chordata; class Amphibia; order Anura; family Ranidae; genus Aquarana; species Aquarana catesbeiana. Next base: position 185,667,924 of record NC_133333.1, read on the forward strand.
CCATGCTCATGACCTCAAGGATTGGGTTACACTCTTTCCTGTTAGGGTGTACTCTAATAAGTGCTTCTTAGCATTTTGGCATCATGCAACTGTTTCCCAGGTCTTGAAGTGATTTGCGGTGCCACACAGTAACCTTCCACTTTACCTGGAAAGAGCATAAAATTGGAGCCCGCTTTTGTGATGTCATAGGTAGTTGGAGAACTTTTTTTTTTTTCTACTACAATTTTGATAAAATCAAGATAATGGCCTCTATTAGGATGGGTAGAGGGAGGGTTGAGAGCTTGGTTATTGGTATTCTGAAAAATCAAATCAAATTACTGCGATTTTACTGCGCTTGCGGTGCTTTTTTAATTTTTTTTTTTTAAATACTGTTTATTGGTTTTCTGAAAAAGGTGTACAATACAGAGCCTTTGGGCAATCCCCATCTCAAACAGCACAAAACAATCAAAAAGAAAAAGAGAAAAACACAACTACTACGTTGAACCCCGCAGGTTGAAACCTGCGTAAAAGAGTTCATACCACACATGTGGTAGTGCCCCTAGGGCAAGCGGCTTTCTCTTGGGGCACTGCTTGAGAAGGAGGAGCCAGGAGCGTCAGCAGGGGACCCAAAAGGAAGAGGATCGGAGCTGCTCTGTGCAAAAGCACTGCACGGGGCAGGTAGGTATAACATGTTATTTTAAAAAACAAAACAAAAAAACAAAGCTTTAATACCACTTTAAAGGAGCAGTATGGCCAAAGCTTTTTTGAGCCTACTTCTCCTATGGATCACTGGAGTCCAGAATGAACCCATTTTCAGCCAGCAGTGGGCTAAAACCTGCTGTGCACTGATACCACTCAGCCGGTCCAGGCTCTGCAAGGATCCCAACTTTACAGTCAGGATTGATCTAGATGCCTGAACTGGCAGCTGGCTCAGCCTCTCAGTGAGCCGCTGAGAGCTTGCCCCTCCCACCCCTTTACAGCCCTGCGCTCCAGTGAGTGCTGGAGGGGCAGAACAGAGAGCCGGTGACTGACAGTCACCGGCTCTCTGCTCACTGAAGACTGAACTGAGTGATCAGCAGTCTTTGATCACTCAGTTCTTAGTCTTTTGAAGTGGTGGGGGTCAGATACAGCATCAATCCGATCCACCTAGGTGAGTATAACTGACTGACAGTTTTTTTTTTTTTTTTCAACTGTTACTACTTTTATTTTCTCCTTTTCAAAATGCTGTCATGTTGATTCAACATCTTCCTTACTGTGAGTCACTGACCAAGAACAAAAATGCAGAGCTGACTTCACTTTGACTTTGCTTTTTGCGTACATACTCCAGGCCAGAGACTTAAAATGTGGAAACCAGTGACAGCCAGACAAATATTATTTTCATAAAGAAGTCTGTAATGCAACAGCCAAGAAACCTTAAATATTTAGAGAAGATCTGTAAAGAAGAGTGGACTAAAATCCCTCCTGAGATGTGTGCAAACCTGCTCACCAACTACAAAAACATCATGTGTTACTTGGGGATCAAATACTTATTTTACTTACTGAACTGCAACTCAATTTATAACATTTGTATTGTGTTTTTTCTGGCTTTTTGGTTGATATTCTGTCTCTATCGTTTAAAATGCACCTATGATAAAACTTCTAGACCCTTCATTTCTTTGTAAGTGGGCAAACTTACAAAATCTGCAGGGGATCAAATAATAATTTTCCCACTGTAACTCCAACTAGGGCTGGGAAAAAAATCGATTTAAATCTTGAATCGAGTTGAGAGGTCAAATCGATTCAAAATTTAAGCAAATCGATTTTTTTATATTTTTTTTTTTTCACCGCGCCGGTCCCGAGGCGCTGCGGACATGAGTTTTTAGGCGAGGCCGCGGCTTCGGCCTAGTCCGCGGCTACGGCCGGACGCCGCGGACTAGGCCGAAGCCGCGACCTCGCCTAAAAGCTCATGCCTGCAGCGCCTCCGGACCGGCGCGGACACCGCGCCGGGCCTGAAGAGCTGCGGGCAAGGAGTTTTTAGGTGAGGCCGCGGCCTCGCCTAAAAGTTCATGCCCGCAGTGCCTCGGGACCGGCGCGGTTTCCAAAAAAAAAAAAGAAAACTCGATTCGAATCGTGAATCGAGTTTTTTTTAAGAGAATCGAAGATTTTTTTTTTTTAAGAAAATCTCCCAGTCCTAACTCCAACTATTCTTAAAAGTACTGTATATACTTGAGTATAGGCCGACCCAAATATAGGCCCAAGGCATCTAATTTTACCACAAAAAAACGAAAACGTATTGACTCGAGTATAAGCCTAGGGTGGGAAAATGCAGCAGCTACTGGGTAAACAATGCCCATCTGCAGCCTCTGTGCCCTTTGTCAGTGATAGACGGAACACTGATAGTTTCCCAGCATTGTATCAGTGTTCCTCTATGACGGACAAGGAGGAGGTGGGGCTTTGTTACAGTGGACGGCCGAACAGACTGCATAACACAGTGGGAGAGACCTGCTGTTTTAGTAATCAAAGGTATGGCTACTGTACAGCTCGCTCGAGTATAAGCCAAAGGGGGTTTTTCAGCCTAAAAAATGGGCTGAAAAACTCGGCTTATACTCGAGTATATATGGTATTCACTCCTCCCTCCTCCTACCTATCCTGCATACCCTGTTTCAAAAAGATTTATGCACTTACCTAATTTTTATCTGCTCCAGTCTGGTCACATGTTCCTGCAGTTCAGGCTCCCCTGTGTCAGAGAGCGGCTGCTGCAGGAAAGAGGAGGAAGTGCCAACAACAGCTGGGCCTGGGAGCCTCCGGAAGCCCACAGCAGTTGTCCAGTGCTCCCTTACACAGGGTAGCCAGAACTGCAGGAACATGTCTGACCAGAGCAAATTAAAAATAGGTAAGTACACAGGTAATTTTTTTTTTATACAGGTTATGCAGGAAAGGTAAGAGAAGAGGGAAGGGAGCATTTTTAAGAATAATTAGGATAGACTTTACTACCACTTTAATAATTTTCTCTGTACCGGGTCAGCTTCCCAGTAACCCCTACTTCTTTTCCTGTAGACCGCCATGGACACATAGGTAATCTTCCTTTTAATTGGAAATCCTTGTACTTTTGGAGATCTTTTCACCAGCAAGATGCGTCTATTTTTCTTTTTCATTCGTTTTTAATGAGGGTAAGTATGTTAGGTCCCCAGTGCATTGCGGCAGTTTGTGTTTGTTCACCTACCAATGAATAAATAATATTTCTTAGAACGCTTACATAAAAGTTCATAAAACAAACTGCAGCATTGATTTTTAAGTGGTTGTTATCAAACGGTATTTGTGTAAAAAGGCTGTGTGTGTAAAGTCAGGAGATCGATAGTTGATTTAATTTTTTTTTTTTAATAAACATGTTATTTAATGCATTCGGGTTTTTCTTCTTTTTTTTTTTTTCACAGTTTGAAAAGAAACTGAGCGTTTTCTCCTCAGTTTTCCAGACTTAATATTGATCCATAAATGTGAACTTGTTCTGTTCTTTGATGCTTTGTGGCAACAGTTTCCATTCCCTACTGTCCCCAATCTATAGTACACAGATTTCATATTTTTAATGGGAATTTTAGCTTTGCGGTTTTCATTCCAGAATCGCACGTTGTTTGCAACGTTGAATCTGTCCACCTCTGTCTATTGTCATGACACATTCTAAACGTGACAGTTACCAGATCCAGACATTTTTAGAGCAATACCAGATACCTATATACTGATTACCATTTTTTTTTTTGTTTAGTTCCATTTACGTCAATGGTTACCCAATTAAAGCCCATCTCTGCAGAGAGCAAAAATGCTCCTGCCACACTGCAGGGGTTAAATGCTTGCTTAGGTCAAGGGGTTGCAAAAAGCAGTTTTACTTACCCGGTCCTCTGCAACCAGTGCTCTCCCCTACACTACAGCCAGAGTGCTCTTCCTCGGCATCCTTGTGTCCCTTACAGGACTATGGGTTCTAAATTGGACTCCATGATGTCAGAGGACCCATGACAAACAGCGTAGGTGAGAGGAGACTGTAGGGATTGTTCTTACTTGGAAAAACCTGTGGGAGTGGGAGGATCAGGTAAAGTAAAAGTGCCTTTTGTGGTCCCCTAGACCTAATTTAAGCCTTGCATTGTGGGAGCAGTCCAACCGTAAGGCAGCATTTTTGTTTTCCCAGGAGTTCAGCTTTAATTGCAATTGAATACCTCAGGAAGTATGTCTTATTATTTAAAAAAATGTAGGGTTCAGTTTGCAGTCACATTAAAAAAGAAATTTGAACTGTTATGTGAAAGATGCCTTGCCCTCACATTCTACCATCACCACTAAATGATGCCTTGCTCACTGCAGCAATTTAAGACTCCTAATGAAATCTGGCAGCCAAAAAGTAGACACTTTTAGGGGATTGTGAGACTTCTGGGCCACCCCCCAAGGCCCCACAACACCATAGTGTTTTTGTTCGACATACTGAAATCTCAAAGATCGGCACTGAAATTAGCTGTATAGAAGGCCCATTGTCCTTTCTTTAAATTGTCAGGGCAAAATAATAATCATAAAAAAAAACACATATGCAGTACATTTCTGCAAAACATGCAAATTTCCCCAATTTTGTATACCTTTAAAAAAACTTGCAAGTACAGAAAAATAGCTGTTGATATACCAGAAATACACTCAGAGCTGAGGTTCAGTTGTGGGCTGACAACACACAGCATTTTTGTGGACCGAGGGGTATCAGTGCTGCAGCCAAATTGTCTTTTGGTAAACCAGCCTTTTTCAACCAGGGTGCCTTGAGGTTTCTTCAGGGGTGCCTTGGCAAAATGCCTAAAAATTGGTCAAAATCATTGTATACAGGCCAGCAGGTGGCTCAAGCCTGCCTTTTATGCCGCGTACACACGGTCGGACTTTCCGGCATACTTGGTCCGGCGGACCAGAGTGTGCCGGACAATCCGCCCGTGTGTGGGCGCCGGCGGACTTTTTCCCAAAAGCCCGCCGGACCTAGATTTGAAGAAAGTTTTAAATCTTTCCGCCGGACTCAGTTTCGGGCGGAAAGTCCGCTCGTGTGTGTGCTGGTCCGACGGAAAGCCCGCTCGTGTGTATGCTGGTCCGACGGACCAGATACGACACGAGGGCAGGGTATTGCATCTCGCGCTCGCTGCAATAGGAAAAACAAATTTTCCTATTGCGGCGAGCGCGGGGCATACCAGGCCCTTAGGTCTGGTATGGATTATAAAGGGAACCCCCTACGCCGAAAAAACGGCGTGGGGTCCCCCCTAAAATCCATACCAGACCCCGATCCGAGCACGCAGCCTGGCCGGTCAGGAAAGGGGGTGGGGACGAGCGAGCGCCCCCCCCCCTCCTGAACCGTACCAGGCCACATGCCCTCAACATGGGGGGTGGGTGCTTTGGGGGAGGGGGGCCGCCCTGCGGGCCCCCCCCACCCCAAAGCACCTTGTCCCCATGTTGATGAGGACAAGGGCCTCTTCCTGACAACCCTGGCCGTTGGTTGTCGGGGTCTGCGGGCGGGGGCTTATCGGAATCTGGGAGCCCCCTTTAATAAGGGGGCCCCCAGATCCCGGCCCCCCACCCTATGTGAATGAGTATGGGGTACATGGTACCCCTACCCATTCACCTAGGGAAAAAGTGTAAGTAATAAAACACACTACACAGGTTTTTAAAATATTTTATTGAACAGCTCCGGGGGGGGGGATCTTCCTCCGGCTTCGGGGGTCCCTCCGCTTCATCTTCTCCCGGCGTCCGGTTGGTTCTTCTCCGCTGTCTTCTCTCCAGTTCTTCGGCCGGCTCCTCTGCTGTCTTCAGGTAGCTCTCTTGCCAGCAGAGGTCCGGACTTCTTGTCTTCTTCTCTTCTCCAGATGTTGACACGACGCTCTCTCCGGCTGGACTGCTCTCCGAGGGCTGTGTTGTGACTTATATAGGCGGAGACCCCGCCCCCTTTTGATGTCACAGTCCCTGGGCATGCTGGGACTGTGACGTTTTAGGGGGCGTGGTCACTGGGTGATGTTGACCACGCCCCCTAAAACGTCACAGTCCCAGCATGCCCAGGGACTGTGACATCAAAAGGGGGCGGGGTCTCCGCCTATATAAGTCACAACGCAGCCCTCGGAGAGCAGTCCAGCCGGAGAGAGCGTCGTGTCAACATCTGGAGAAGAGAAGAAGACAAGAAGTCCGGACCTCTGCTGGCAAGAGAGCTACCTGAAGACAGCAGAGGAGCCGGCCGAAGAACTGGAGAGAAGACAGCGGAGAAGAACCAACCGGACGCCGGGAGAAGATGAAGCGGAGGGACCCCCGAAGCCGGAAGAAGACCCCCGAAGCCGGAGGAAGATCCCCCCCCAGAGCTGTTTAATAAAATATTTTAAAAACCTGTGTAGTGTGTTTTATTACTTACACTTTTTCCCTAGGTGAATGGGTAGGGGTACCATGTACCCCATACTCATTCACATAGGGTGGGGGGCCGGGATCTGGGGGCCCCCTTATTAAAGGGGGCTCCCAGATTCCGATAAGCCCCCGCAGACCCCGACAACCAACGGCCAGGGTTGTCGGGAAGAGGCCCTTGTCCTCATCAACATGGGGACAAGGTGCTTTGGGGTGGGGGGGGCCCGCAGGGCGGCCCCCCTCCCCCAAAGCACCCACCCCCCATGTTGAGGGCATGTGGCCTGGTACGGTTCAGGAGGGGGGGGGGGCGCTCGCTCGTCCCCACCCCCTTTCCTGACCGGCCAGGCTGCGTGCTCGGATCGGGGTCTGGTATGGATTTTAGGGGGGACCCCACGCCGTTTTTTCGGCGTAGGGGGTTCCCTTTATAATCCATACCAGACCTAAGGGCCTGGTATGCCCCGCGACGGGGCTCGCAAGGTGTCAATCTCGCCGATAAAAGCGGCAAGATTGACATCCTTTTCTAGTCCCGTCGCACCTGAGTCACGTTCAAAATGAACGGACTTGTCCGTGTGTGGGCAAGTCCGTTCATTCTGAAAGTCCGCCGGAACTCCGGCGAAAGTCCGTCGGAAAGACGGGCGGACTTAGCCCGCCGGAAAGTCCGGGCGTGTGTGGGCAAGTCCGTCCGTTTTAAAGTCCGGCGCACCTGGCGGACAAAGTCCGTCGGAAAGTGTGCCGGACCAAGTAGGATAGAAAGTCCGACCGTGTGTACGCGGCATTAGTGACACAAAGCCACAGGTTTTCATTATGCACCATTACGACTTTCTATACATGGGCATGCTAACAACCAATTACGTCATCAGTTAATAAATGTATGAATGTGAGATAGGGACCTTAGATTGTAAGCTCCTTGAGGGTAGGGACTGATGTGAATGTACAATGTATATGTAAAGCACTGCGTAAATTGACGGCGCTATATAAATACCTGAAATAAATAAAATAAATAAATAAAGAGGATATCTCCACAGCATCCTTGTTTGACCCTCCTCTGCCCCTGTCCCTCAGCACTGGGGTGACATTAGTTGACTAATGGAGAGAAATTGAGGGAGAAGAAAAACTGTGGAATACTAGTCATTACCAGTGTGCAAAAGTGTATTTGCTTTTAAAGAATAAAAATCGCCTCTAATGTTGGGTGTCCTACAGGTGTGGATGCTGCGCATTATATAAAGCCATTTGGCCCCAGTCACACCTGAGCATTTTGTAGCTTGAAGCCTCAAGCTACAAAACGCTTGAAGGGAAAAAATCCATTATTCTCTATGGAGATGGTTCTACACTCCAAGTTGCCTGTAGCTCAAACAAGTTCTGGACCCTTTTTTGTCGCTTGAATTGGGCAGATTTGGGAGTTTTTGGACCAGGAAGCAGGTGATAAAATCTAAACACATAGCAACAAATGATGAAACAGATGATCATTTTTCCTATTGGCTAATAAAAAAAAAAAGGCCAAGGCTCAAAAAGTGAGAAAACGCTGCATGGAAACGCGCAAATACGATCGTCAAAAACGCTACGCTCAGGTGTGAATTAGAGGTCGACTGATATGGGTTTTTCTTTGGCCGATACCGATATTTAGAAATCGCAGTGGCCGATAAATGATTACTTTTTTTTGGACCGATATGTTAGGCCAATTTTTTTTTTTTTTTTCCCCTTCATCATAAAATCTAACAGTTAGACCCCTTTCACACTGTGGCATTTTTCAGGCGCTTTTGGGCTAAAAATAGCGCCTGTAAAGTGCCTGCAAAACGGCTCCCCTGCAGTCTCAGTGTGAAAGCCCGAGTGCTTTCACACTGAGGCGATGCGCTGCCAGGATGTTAAAAAAAAAGTCCTGCAAGCAGCATCTTTGGAGCGGTGCATACCGCTGCTCCACCACTCCTGCCCATTGAAATGAATGTGCACCGCTCCCAAAGCGCCTGCAGAGCGTTTTGGCAGCGGCGCATTTAACCCCTTCCTCGGCCGCTAGCTGGGTTATAAGTGCCCCGCTAGCAGCCGAAAATGACGATAAAGCGCCGCTAAAACTAGCAGTGTTTTTACCGTCAACGCATGCCCGCTCCGGTGTGAAAGCAACCTTAAGTAATAAGTGATACAGAATTTTTTTTACATTTAAACATTTATTAAACAAAACAAACCTCCAATCAGTTCACTTGTATGTATAATTTAGATTAAAAAAAAAAACAAACTAAAAAACTATATCTTAAATACTAAATACACAAAAACAGGTAATCAAAACTTTTGGACGAAAAAAAAATTGCCTAACTTTACTGCTTAGTTTTTTTTTTTTTAATTCATTAGTGTATTTTTTTTTTTTTAAATTGTGTTTGAAAGACCGCTGCGCAAATACTGTGTGACATAAAATATTGCAACAACCGCTATTTTATTCCCTAGGGTCTCTGCTAAAAAAATATATATATATATAATGTTTGGGGGTTGTAAGTGATTTTCTAGCAGAAAATACAGGATTTTTACTTGTAAGTAACAAGTGTCAGAAAAGATTTATTCTTTAAATGGTTAAACTGAGAGCTTCTGAGTTTAGCTCATTGATAAGTGTAAACATTGTATATTTTTAGCTTCTTTTATCAGACTTGGCAGGCTGCCCAGAGAGGAGAGAAGTCACTTCACAGCAGACTTCAGGCAACTTGCATTGACTTCTATTACAGAAGTCATTTGCAAGTTGCGCTGAAGTTATAATCTGCCTTTTTTATCAGCACATTAAATCAGCCGATTAAATAAAAACCGCCAAATATCGGCCGATATATGGGACGGCCGATATATCGGTTGACCTCTAGTGTGAATTGGGCCGAATAGTTTTTTACATTTTTAGAATGGGGTGCCTCAAGACTGTCCATAATTTTAAAGAAAACACTCTGGTAAGCTAAAGAAAACCTGTCATTCTTCTCATCTACAACATAGACACTAATTATTCTGTAGTCCTAAATGAGAACTGGGGGCTGGGTAATAACTCTACTTGAGATAAGACGGGAAGTGTGCACAGGACAAAGGACCGCTCTGATTTTCTGACATAATGGGTATATTTTTGCATATCTCAAACAGAGAAAATGTTTTAATTGTCTAACAGAGCAATGAGTAGGAAATAAGAGAAGTTCAGTTATGGTTTATATATACTTAGGGATGTGTTTATAAAATAATTTGCATCGCTATTCATCAATTGAAATTGCATTTGAAATCATTCTGTGCAAATAAGGCAAAACCCAATTTTCTCAGACTATTTTCTCTGCAGATTGAATGTTATGATTAGAAAAAATACACTATAAATGGGGAAAATACGGCATTATGGCCACTAGATGGAGCTGAGAAGCATACTTATTTCCTATGGTACTTAAAGTGGATGTAAACCCACTCCCATCTTTTTTAAAGTACTGCCATAGGGGTGATCTATGAGGATATACATGCCTCCTGCATGTATCCTTACCTTTCAAATGTCTCCCCTTTAGCTGTTTGGAGCCCCCAAAAACGCCGGATTCAGTGGGCGGGTGCATTGTATGGCGCTTGGTGGACGGAGTCACGACATCACCAGACTTCCCGCCCACCTCTACACTCGAGCCCGGCCGGAGTGAAAAGTGCGCGCACAGGAGAAGAGGAGCGCGCTCATGGCTCCTGTCACTGTCCAGTGACAGTCGGGGATGATCGGTGCGGCGTGGACAGCTGTGAGCACGGATCCCCCTGAGGAGGCAGAGAAGGAGAAGCAGCTGATCAAACGCCATGCAGGGAGATCGGTGCTCACGGCTGTCCCTCCGCTGCACCGATCACCCCCGACTGTCCCTTGTGTCCTCCTCCTCCAGCGCCTGACGTGTTCTCTCCACCACCACCACCTCCCCTTCTTCTCTGGCCCCCCTCCTGTCCTTATCCGCCCGCTGTGTCTTCCTCCTCCACCCTCATCCCCCGCAGCCAACTCCCCTTCATTCCAGCGGGCCTCAGTCACGATGCAGAGTGGAGGAAAGGACGGAAACGCTATACATTTATGGGGGGGGGGGGGTTGGAGTGCTGCTGGACACAGCTATATACAGTGTGTATGTGTGTATATATATATATATATATATGTGTGTGTGTGTGTGTGTGTATGTGTGTGTGTATATATATATATATATATATATATATATATATATATATATATATATGTGTGTGTGTGTAATATAGCTGTGTCCAGCAGCAAACCCCCCCATCAGACCAGTGGAGTGTCTGCAGCCAGGGCTGAGATTATGTGGAACAGCCAATCCTGGCAGAGCTGCTGAAGAAAGGAGTGGGGGAGGGAATTAAAAAATACTGCCTGTGTCTTACTTAGGCTGGTGCACAAGATATGTAAATCACCTGTCACTCACAGCAAGGGGGAGGATTTGACAAAGTTTTTCTCTGTTTGTCAAGAATTTTCTCACTGAACAATAAAAGAGGATTGCTCAGAGATGGATTAACTCTGTTGTGGCAAGACTGGGCTCAAATGATAGGAAATCTTATACTCTACAATATGACATAAAAAAAAAATAAAAATAAAAAAATTTCGGGTTTACATCCACTTTAATCCCGTGGCCATAATGTATTTTCCCCATTCACACTTTTTTTCATCAGATAATGAATATTATCTGATCTGCAGAGAATATAGCCTGTGAACACTTTATTTTGCCCTATCTGCACAGAACTTATTTAAATGCAGTTTCTATGGTGGAGCAGCTATGCTGATTTTTTAAAATACTTTTACAGATTTGCTGATGATCTGAGATTTTGCACTTCCATCAGAAATACTCTGATGTAAGGCCCATGTAGGTTGGGGGAGGGGGGTCTGCTGATGCTGGAATTCTCACAATCTGAAACTCCTGAAAATGTTGATTTTCAGAGTAAATTATGGCTCCGCAATGCTTGCTAAGAAGTGTTACTATATGTGCTGAGGCAGGGAAGACTTCTGGAAGTACACCCAATACAGGTTTAGTTTGGTGCAGCATGGGTAGGATGTGGTGAAGGAAGGGGCCCAATTTATTTTTAAAGTCCTGTAGTATAGACTCTTTATTAAACTAATTTGGCCTCTTACTGAGTTTTCCTGCAAAGTTCAATCATTAATTTTTTTTTTTTTTTTTGAACATAGACAGTCCTTTGTATTTGATTATAAGATCCTGCCAATACAAGCATGCCAGTGATTAAACTTCTAATTGTGTTCAATAAATGTTTTTATCTTATACTTTAATTGTGTTTAAATAGGTTTTCCTGCTGCAATAAAGTCTATATAATATAATATTGCTAGGCCTTTAATGCGTTCAGCTTGTTCTGCTGCTTATGAAAAGACATGCTTTGTTCACCTCTGTTCATACAATTGTGCCCACAATCTTTGTCTTCTCCTACCTTAGGGAGTACATTTTCTTTTACTTTGCAAAAATAAACTGTTTCACTAAAGGGCAACAGCCCCCATTAGCTGCTGTTTTTAATGGAAGCTCTGCTGGCTAATCCCAGGAAGGCTTCTTGGCTGCCAGAGGCCTCGTAGATTAAAGAACGTTCAAGCCATGTTCAAGTGAAATTCTAGCAGAGAATGTAGCTGGATGCCTATTCTACTGTACTTGTCGTGTGATTTTCTATTACAATAGAATCTGTCCCTTTTAAAACAGCATGCCTGCTTGTGCTTTGGCAAGCTTAAATAACTGTAAGCAGCTTTTTTAAAATATGGTTTACAGAAAGATTTTTCCTTTTATTTTTATTCATGCAGCATACAGCTTAAAGAGGAACTGAGCAAGCAAGAAAGTCATTGTACTGGGCCAATCATTGGTCCAAGGCATTCCTAGCCCTGCAACCAAATCTATACATGCCCATTGTATATTTGTGGCTGCAGGGCAGGGAATACCCCAGCCATAAATGATTGGCTTAATACAGGTGACGGCTTTCTGGTGGGCTTGCTCAGGTTGGTTTAAACTTGAATCGGGACATTTTCCCATTTACTGACTTACCGTGTCTTGTTCTGCACTGTGTGTTTGTGTGGAGGTGGCTATGTTGGTAGAGGCAGGGTTTTGCTTCCTCCTGTCAACTTCTAACAAGGAGAACAGTGAGCAGAATAGTAGTGACATCCCCAAATCTGTCAAATCTAGTGAGACTAGCAGTGCCGTAGCTCAGTGGTTCTTACCCTTTGTGATACCAGGGCTCAGTAAAAATCTTAAAGAGAAAAAAAAAAAGTTTGTACTCATATGATAATAGTGTGGGGATGCAAATATATATATATAATGTAATCGATTTAAAATATGCATTCAGTAATTTAAATAAACACTATTAAAAAATTGCAGAGCTATTTGTTCTGTATAACTGCATGCTCCTTCTGTGTGAATGCTGGCAAAATGAAATATTAGGCTACTTTCTCTCAAGGTCAGATGTTCTTTGTTCTATAGCATTAATCTAGGAAATGCCTCATTATGGCCATTAGATGGCGCTGACAAACTTATTTTGCACTACAATGATCACCGGCGAATCTTCCCATTGGGGACAAAGACAGCAATAATATCTTGATAGTGAGTCTAATCCTTCCCCACTCTTGCTTAATTAAAAAAAAAAAAAAGGTGGTGTGTAAAGGATGGCGACACATTCAAGAGATCATGGTAGTTGTAAGCATTAATTAATTTCCTTATGTAAAGATGTTAACAATTAATTTAAATGTGTGTTTTATATATGCTTACAGTTTATCTTCGAAGTGGACCTCCATTGAAATTCAGCCTTCCCACATCAGCATTACCAAATTAAATTTATAAGCTTGATTTAAAGCTCATCTCCAGCTAAAACTTTTTATTTAATTTTGAGATAGAATAAGGAAGGGTAAGAGCTTCTGTCAAGTTTTTATTGGTGTCTATGTCCCGCCATTGATTGTACATTCCACAAAATTCCTTAAACATCCTGGCTATGTTGACGTAATTACATCATGCAGTTTCTGCAGATTTGATAGCTGCACATTCTTGCTGCAAAACTCCCCTTTCTCTATCGCATCCCCCAAAAGCGTCCTACTGGATTCAGATTTGGTGATTGGCCTACCATCTGTGGGCGTCAGCAGAAATCAAGATTCATCAGACCAGGCAACATTTTTTCCAGTCTTCAATTGTTTACCTTTGATGAGCCTGTGCCCACTCTGGAGTGGCAGGAGTAGAACCTGACGTGATTGTAGCCCATCGACCTCAGAGTTTGACATGTTGTACATTCTGAAATGATTTTCTGGCCATGGCAGTTGTAGAGTGGTTATCAAAGCTGCCAAAGCCTTTCGGCTCAAACCAGTCTGGTCATTATTCTCTAACTTCTCTCCTAACTTCTCTCATTAACAAAGCTTTTCCCTCTGCATAACTGCCACTTACTGGATCTGCTTGTTTTTTTTTTTTTTTTTAATCATTCTGAGTAAACTCTTAAGACTGTTTTGTTTAAAATTCCAGGAGATCAGCAGTTACAGAAATACACAAACCAAGCCCGTATGGTACCAACAATCATAAAGCATCTTTTGTACAGCTGTCACTATACTGAAATCTTTACTTTCGGTTTAGGTGGTACCATGGGCATCTTTCCGGACGAGAGGCTGAGAAGCTACTCTTAGAAAAAGGAAAGCCTGGAAGTTTCTTGGTGAGAGAAAGTCAGAGCAAACCAGGGGATTTTGTTTTGTCCGTCCTAACAAGTGAAGAGAAGCTGGAAAATGGAGAGCGGAAATCTCGTGTCACTCATGTCATGATTCGATTCCAGGTATTTGATGAACCTTCCAACCTTACCATCTTAGAGGCAGGGCTTGGCAAAAACTTGAACATTTTTTTTTGTCCTTGCTGTGCCGTTACTAGAGTGTGCTTGGGCGTGTTGGGGAGGTGATCAGGACTGTATTGGAGGTCACCTTGATATGGGCATTTTTTTCACCTTAAAACAAATGGATTTACCTTGTATACTCAAAGATTCAAGCTTTAGGACTCCAACTGTGATTGGTGTCTAATTGACATTCTATATTTATTTCGAGATTTGTGATGACCTGTTTTAAGAAGACTTTTTTCTGTGCTCCACACTGATTCGATTCAAGGGCTTTTTTATTACTTTAGGCTTAGACTGTCCATTGGATCCCAAGCCTTATTTCTTCAAAGCCATGATTTCCATAAACTGCACTATATATGACCGAACGACTGAAACAACTGTATGCAGTTTGGAATAAATAAATACATTTTAAGCCATATTTGCACTCTAGACCTGCAGTTCTGCATGGCTTCACTCACCATTCACAAATGAAGAATAATTCTCTTATTTTTGGATATTTAATTGAATGAGACAAATCATTTCTGGAGATTGTCATACATATTGCTGATTTGTTTAATTCAGCCAGAATTGCAGTCACTTAAAATGTTCACTTGATCTTTCTTTCATGCTCTAAAACATAACATTTTTACATTTTGGTAGAGTATACCACACATACTACAACCGGGCTAAAGCTGAGTTTTCCGACCCATCTAACTCTAAACCTGGCACAAAATGGCCAACGCTTGCCTCTATATTTCATAGTTTTGATAGGAACATTGGACAGTCAAACTAAAAGTTGTTTGGGCACCATGACTACTCCAGTCTAAATGTATATGTAGACCTTTATTAATAGCAGAGTGCTGTACACCAGTAGCTCTCCATGTAAGCAGAAGGTTAAAGGGTACAGATGCCATTTAATGGCTTACTTGGATTATAATAGATGCAGAGTTTAAAGCTTTGCTTTTTCAGTCTGTTAAAAAAAAGTTCCTGTAGTCATGAGATGACCATTGCTAATTTTTCTCAGACTGCCCCAGAGACACCCCCCCCCCCCCCCCCTCAAATAATATATTTTCATGGGAATAGTGATTGGCTATACTAAACATTTTCTATTGCTTACCCCCAAAGAAGCCATTCATAGAAGTTGATGGCCACACTTCTGTCTGCATAGAAATAAATGTGCATGCTTAGGCAATTACGATGTGCATTGTTATGAAGTTATCTTGAGAAAACAAATCCTTCAGTAGCTGGAATATGCTCACACTTCTGATCATCCTCGAAAATCAATTGTCACCTTCAGCTAATAAATATTTATCAACTGTTGAACCTTTTATATAGTCATTTGTTGACCATTATTGATCCCCTCTTTTTTCAGCCGGATGGTAAATATGATGTGGGAGGGGGGGAACGCTTTGATACACTGACCGATCTGTTGGAGCACTACAAGAAGAACCCAATGGTGGAAAGGTCAGGAGCTGTGGTGCATCTTAAGCAGGTAAACAACTCATGATTTTATGTTGCAGTCAATCTAAAGTTTTATATATTTTATTTTCAATAGCAGCCACTTGGAATGTGATTGATTAATTTGGATACACATGCACATATCCTCCAGTTCTTTTTTTTTGTAAATCTTGTTGGATTTTTTAATGTCCCAGTACTAGCATCAGGTGGTATAGCTTTGGCATTGTTTTATGTTACAATAAGGTTTTCTTGAGTGTTAATTATATTCTTTCACTCTTACTTCATACCGACCAGAATTTAATGTAATGGGCTTTATAAACCAAAATGTCATCACAAAAAATGATTTGTTGCCCTCAGAGCCACCAGTTGTATCAGATTCAAATTTTAAGTAGGCATAAAGCAAAAACAAAACCTCACCCCACCAACCTCTTGGCCACCCAGCTACATTAAATTCACAATTATTAAAGCAAGACTTTATGAAAGAATTTCTTCTGTAGACCCCCACAGCATCAGTCGCTTGGAAAAAGCTTAAATCTTGGGTACATGATCCCAGGCGAAAGAGCTCAGCATTATAGGGCCTCGTTTACCATTCATAAAGCTGGATGGGAATACCAGTGAGAAGATGTTATTTTGCACTTTAAAGATGACCTTGCATTAAAATTGCAAGGTCTGCTTTATTAGTTGGGAGTTGGTACCCCCTCCACCATCTCAAATGCTAGAAGCACCCATGAAGAAAACAGTTAATATATTTATATTATTCTCACTTGGGGTGATATCCCGGGGAATGCTGAGCAGTCCAAATCTTGTGCGAAAACACTAGTGCATTGTTCTGTAATGTCACTCTCGAGATTTGGGCTACCTAACATTCCCAGGGATATTGCTCAAGGGATGCTGTCAACCCCCCTGCTACACAAAAGCGGAGGGAAGGAAGGTAAGTGTTTTTGTCTTACGTTTTATTTTAATTATTTTGCAGCAGATCAACATAGGGGGAGGGAGTCCTTACAAATTAAAAAGAGTGTAAAGCTTTATTTGTATTATTCACAAAAAGGATTTGGGGAACTGGAGAAAGTGCAGAGAAGGGCAACCAAACTGATAAGAGGAATGGAGGAGCTCAGCTATGAGGAAAGATTAGAGGAACTGAATTTATTCTCTCTTGAGAAGAGGAGATTAAGGGGGGATATGATCAACATGTATAAATACATGAGTAGTCCATATAGTGAACTTGGTGTAGAGTTCACTTTAACCACTTCAGCCCCGGAAGAATTTACCCCCTTCCTGGCCAGAGCACTTTTTGCGATTTGGCACTGCGTCGCTTTAACTGACAATTACGCGGTCATGCGACGTTGTACCCATACAAAATTGATGTCCTTTTTTTCCTACAAATAGAGCTTTCTTTTGGTGGTATTTGATCGCCTCTGCGGTTTTTAGTTTTTGCGCTATAAACAAAAAAACGTCAGTTTTGAAAAGAAACACAATATTTTGTACTTTTTGCTATAATAAATATCCCCATTTTTTTTGTTAAAAAAAGCCAATTTTTTCTCAGTTTAGGCCGATATGTATTCTTCTACATATTTTTGGTAAAAAAAAAATTGCAATAAGCGTATATTGATTGGTTTGCGCAAAAGTTATAAAATCTACAAAATAGGGGGTAGATTTATTTTTTACTAGTAATGGCAGCGATTTTTTTTTTTTTTATCATGACTGCGACATTATGGCGGACACATCGGACAATTTTGACACATTTTTGGGACCATTGGCATTAATACAGTGATCAATGTTATACAAATGCATTGATTACTGTAAAAATGTCACTGGCAGTGAAGGGGTTAACACTAGGGGGCGATCAAGGGGTTAACTGTGTTCCCTGGGAGGTGATTCTAACTGAAGGGGGGAGGGGACTGACTAGAGGAAGTGACGGATCGTGGTTCCTAGCTAATAGAAACACCCGATCTGTCACTCCTCTCAGAACAGAACAGGGAAGCGTGTGTTTACATACACTCGTCCCTGTTCTGTGTCTCCTGCTCACGATCGCTCGTGGCCGGCGGTCATCGCGATCGTAGGCCACGAGCATCGGCACCCCCGCTGTGCAGCGGGCACGCCTGCTATCCTGACCTCACGAGTCAATGTATAGCTACGACGGCTCGCGCAGGGGAGCCAACCTGCCGCAGTATAACTGCGGCGGCTGGTCAGGAAGCAGTTAAGGTCATCACAGAAGACAAGGGGGCACTGTTTACGTCCTGGAGAAAAAGCAATTTAATCTCCCAAATACGGAAAGGTTTCTTCACAGTAAGAGCTGTGAAAATGTGGAATAGACTCCCTCGATCTGGTTCTGGCCAGCTTTGTATATATTGCTTTAAAAAAAGGCCTGGATTCTTTTCTAAATGTACATAATATAAATGGATACTAACGTTTATAGGTAAAGTTGATTCAGGGAATATCCGATTGCCTCTCGGGGAAGCAGGAAGGAATTTTCTCCCCTACTGGAGCAAATTGTGGATCATGCTTTGCTGGGGTTTTTGCCTTCCTCTAGCTCAATTGTGGTTAATTGTGTATATAGATTGTATGATATTTTTTTTTCCCTTTTTATTGGTTGGACTAGATGGACTTTTTTTTTTTTTTTTCAGCCAGATGAGCTATGTAACTTTGAGTACCCTGGTATACTTGCCTGCTCTGTGCAATGGTTTTGCACAAAGCAACCCCAAACCTCCTCTTCTGGAGTCCCCCGCTGGCACTTTTGGCTCCCCCTTCCATGAGTGACCCATAACAAGCCACTTGCTATAGGGGCACACCAGTGCAGGCTCACTCCCTCCTCACTGGATTTGATGAACAGCAGCAGGAGCCAATGAATACAAGCCAATCTCTGGATGAGGTGGAGATCACGATGGCGTCACCCCTCCTCTCCACCTCGTCCAATCATAGAACACCTTTTATTGAGAAACAAATAAGGCGCTTGGTGAATGACAGCAGTGCCAAGTGAGCAATCTCTTTTGGTCAGTTTTATATAGAACTTGGAAGATCACAGCTATCATTGTAGTAGTACCGACTGCTACAGTGATTTCCAGCTTTCATTGCAGTCTAACGGGTATGAGCAATACCTGCTTACACTGTGCCAATCTGGACAAATGTAAATATGCAATACAAATAATTGCAGGAGTTCAGCTTTAACTTCCCGATTGTGACATCATGATACATGAGACCCAGTGTAAATCCAATTTAATGGATTAATTAGAGAAAGCAGGCAAGAATATCCCATACACACAATATTCTGGTTGTCTCAGTCTGCTGAAATGAATACTATACAGTGAAAACACACACTCCAATTCGGTGATCTAATAATTACAGTCATGTTTTGTGTGCTTGTCCACACCAGCCAAGGTGCCAGATCTACGATTACTGCACAGTCATGTTGTAACTTGAGGGTTCATAAAAACCAGTTGCCCCTTCTTTGACCCTGATCAAATGTTATGTAATTTATACCTTGTATTTGTTTCAGCCATTCAATGCAACGCGAATCAATGCAGCCAACATAGAAACTCGAGTTCGAGAACTGAACAAAATGGCTGACAACACAGAGAAGGCCAAGCAAGGATTCTGGGAGGAGTTTGAGGTACTCTTCTAATGACCTAAACCCAAAAGTATGCTGTATGGAAAAGCCATGAACCTAGTTTGGTATTGTAAGATGTGATCATCCCAAATCTGTATATACAATGAGATAAATTTCTTCCCTGAAATCCTTGTACTGCTCTCCTGATCTGCCATTTGGAATGAATAATTTAAACCAGAATAAAAACTGTTCTAGCTATGAGATGTCAAAGAGCTATAAATATACAGTGAAAAGTGCCAAAGTACCTGACACTTAGAAGAGAATAGCTGGAATGAATGCACAGAAGGCTGTTAACTTGAAGGTGTTCTATATATATGTTATGTGGGTCAGATGGCTGTTTTTGGTGGCCAAGGAAACAGGTGAAGTCTGCATACTGTTTCTTGTAATTATTATTATAATACAGGATTTATATAGTGGCAACAGTTTGCGCAGCGCCTTACAACATAAGTGCAGACAGTACCGTAACAGTAAAATTCGGTACAGGAGGAATCCGAGGGCCCTGCTCGTTAGGGCTTACAATTTAGGATAACTGTGCATACGGGTCTCTTTGTTTTTGCTGTGCCTAGTGATTTTGCCTTTTATTTCAGATGCTGCAGCAGCAAGAATGTAAGCTACTATATCCTCGAAAGGAAGGACAGAGGCTAGAGAACAAGTGCAAGAACAGATACAAGAACATTTTGCCTTGTAAGTATGGAGATGTCCTCTCAGTGGAAAAAAACTAAGACAAATCAATGTACAGTAGCATATTAGAAGCCTGTTTAGGTTATGCCCTCTTTTACCTAAAGATGTATCCAGACCTACCTTTTGAAAGCTTGGACAGCTGCTGTGGAGCAGTGAAACATACTAGTTTACTTGTGTTTTGTAACAGGTCCCATTTGAGGATATAACAAGATCAATGCTGTAGAATAGAATGACACAAAGCAAAAGCTGTTATAAACCTCAGACATGAAAAATAAACAAAGCACGTCCTTCTTTATTGTGTACTTGTCTCAATCCAGAGTAGCAAGTGTCGTTTCTGTCTTCTGCCTCGTTCCCTTCTGACAAGTTTTCCTGACAACAAGAGAATAAGCTTGGTTTCACACGGACTGTCCGATCAGGTCCACCTGTCAGTTTTTCAGGCAGACCTGATTGGACCAACCATAGATTTCTGTCTGCTAAAACATCAGATCGGATGTTGCTAGGTCTTAGCATCACTGGGGTGGTGGACGGAGCCTTAGTACTGTTTGGCACTTGAAGTTGCCTTTTACAGTTGAACCTCAGACAACGAGCATAATCCGTTCCAGGAGTACGCTCGTAATCCAATGTACTCGCATATCAAAGCGAGTTTTCCCATTGACCTCAATGGAAACAAAAATAATTTGTTCTGCATTGACTTCAATGGGATGCAATACCGCATGCGGCCAGAGGCGGGGGGCGCCGGAGAGTCTCGGAAACGGGCGAAAAGCCCTAAACACACCGCGGCTGACCTCGGCAAACGTCGGAAAGACTCCGTTCATGAGCCTTTCTGAGGTTTGCCGAGGTCAACCGAATTGTCCTTGTGCCTTTCTTTGCATTTCTGAACGCCGACGATCGGCCCTGTTCAGCTCCGGCGCCCCCCACCTCAGGCCAAAAGCGGTACTTCACACCACTTTTGGCCAGAATCCTGCTCGTTTTGCGAAACAAAACTTGCAAACCGAGATAGGATTTTTAGAAATACAGTGCTCGTTTTGCGAATTTGTGTGTCAAGTGACAGGCTAACTTTAAATGGAAATTTACTTTTGTGTTTTCAAACAAAAATTAAGTATTGGCTTTTTATCTTTTGTGCATAGTTGACACTACGAGGGTGACATTGAGAGACACGGATGAGAGCATTCCAGGGTCAGATTACATCAATGCAAACTACATTAAGGTAATGTTTGTGAGATCTTGAATACCGTTAATAATTAAAGAAAAGAGTAACTAAGCTGTTGGTGTAGAAGGAAGAAACACAACTGGAATGTAGATGTTAGGCACCAGAAATATGAAACTCCTATGAGGCAGGGAGCTCCCTGTATAAACTAGATCTGAAATCAGTAGCCGAGTTGTTGATGGCAGCTTATAAAATTCCATGTGAGACACCACCATGCTGCTTAGGGTTGTTTCTGTTCTACAGTGCATCTGGAAAGTATTCACAGCTCTTCTGCGGCATTGAAGGTCCCAGTGAGCACAGTAGCCTCCATAATTAGTTAATGGAAGAAGTTTGGAATCACCAGGACTCTTCCTAGAGCGAGCTGGCCGGCCAAACTGAGCATTTGGTGGCGAAGGGCAAGACTTGTACCCGATTGAACATCTCTAGAGAGATTGGGAAACAGCTGTGCACCTACGTTCCCTAACCAACCTGATGGAGCTTGAGAGGTCCTGCAAAGAATGGGAGAAACTGCCCAAAAATAGGTGTGCCAAGCTTGCAGCATCATACTTAAAAAGACTTGAGGCTGTAATTGGTGCCAAAGGTGCATCAACAAACTATTGAGAAAAGGCTGTGAATACTTATGTATAGGGTTGTCCCAATACCACTTTTTTAAGACCGAGTACAAGTACCGATACTTTTTTTTTTTTTTTTTTTTTTTTTAAGTACTCGCCGATACTGATTACCGATACTTTTTTTAATGTCATGTGACAGCTTTCAAAGCACAATACAGATTAGGTGGCACTGATATGCAGCACTGATCAGCACTGATAGGTGGCACTGATTAAGCAGCACTGATAGGATTAGGTGGACCTGATGGGCACTGATATGCAGCATGGATGGCACTGATGGCTGGCCACTGACAGGTGGTTGGCACTGATAGGCGGCACTTATGGGCATTGGGCACTGATAGGTGGCATTTATGGGTACTGATGGGCAGGAACTGAAATGCAGCCAACAATAAATTACATGAGAGGAAAGAAATGCTATGCTGCCTGCGACGCCCATCTTGGTACTTCTTGCACTCGGCCGCATAAAAGCAGCAGCGGACATCTTGTTACACCCAGCCTGAACTATGGCTATAGTGTTCTATCAGCTGCTTTACTAATCCCGGTGATTGACAGCTCAGGACCAGGAAGTGACATCATACAGGTCACTTCCTGGTCCGTGCAAAGGAAGGAGGCTCTTCAGACGTAGGTCTGTCTAGCTCCTGCTGCCCTTCCAAGCAACACCTGCCATGATCGCACCAGGCCCGCAGGTGGGACAGCGGAGCCCGGTGAACATAACGGGATTGAGAGGGGGCTTCACTGCACAATGCGGCAGTTGTGGAAGTGATCAGCGGCTCCACAGCCGCTTGTATTACCTCCACATTCAAAGCCAACCGTTGGCTTTATAAAAATATGCACACTCCCGGCCACTGTATTAAAAACATATCTCTACAGCAGTTAAAAATCTGAATCCCCAGTAAGCAGCTGAGGATCTGAGGATTTTACTGCCCACCCCATCCTGGCGCCGTAAGGCAGCTGCCTTATGATTGCACCCGACCTGCGCTCACAAATGCATGCACTGCATTAGCATTGAAGCAATACAGCATTTTTGCACAAAGGATTTGTGTGTGAGCACTGCAGGGATTGTTTATAGTGTTTTTAATTTGTGCTGCTTTTGGAGTCTCCTAGCTGGCTGCCCCATGGATCTTTTTAACCACTTGTTGTTCTCCTATTTGCACTTGAGTAGTTTATTGTCATTTAAAGAAATGTACTGTATCAGTTGTTTTAAGAACATCCTCGTTGTTTCATCCTCCCAATTAGCAAGCTTTTTTTATTTTAAATTGGGTATTTTTAAGAGTTACAAAAAAGAAAAAAAAAAAAAAACAGATCGAATTGTGGGAATAAATGATACAATCATCCTATATTCAATATCTTCAGATATCCTAGACAAGCAGCCATGCAAAGGTATTGCAGTTGGAATTATATGCAGAAAGGTGAAACGCGTCGCTGAGTACATGAAAGCAATCCTATCGTCAAGTTATTAATTTTGTACATATGACACAGCAGAGTCTTTGTCGCGTTAAACTGAATGTGTAACGTAATATGCCTCCCCCCCCCCCCCCCATCCATTGTAGATAAATTTGCACAAGTTGTTTTTCCCCAAAAAACTGACCAGCATGCTGTAAATTATATGTAACAGCTTTCACTATCTACTCCTTATGCCTCTTATTTTTAAGGCATATGCTGTAGCTTTGTTCTGGGAGGCAGTGGATGCTTTTAGTCCATGGCCCAGATCCTAAGCCAGCATGGTGATTAGTCCTGAGGCCTGGGTGACACCATAAACCCCTTAAAGGCAAAGTCGCATACTGACCTATTCTTTCATATAGGTCCATTTTTTTTTTTTTTTTTCTTTTAGGTGAATGTACGTAGTGACAAGTGGTGGAGCTCGTGGAGAACAAACATTGGATTTTCTGCACTTGTTTTGCACAGACATTTGACCAGCATCCTTCAAATTATATTTAGCTTCCACAATCTACTCCATATGTCAATTTCCTAACACAAAATAGTCCAATGTAAAGACAATTCTAACAGTCCAATGTGCTTTTAAACCACAAATAGTACATACAGTGGATATAAAATGTCTACACACCCCTGTTAAAATGTCAGGTTTCTGTGATGTAAAGAAATGAGACAAAGATAAATAATTTTTCCACCTTTGTGACCTATAAACTGTACAACTCAGTTGAAAAACAAACCGAAATATTTTTAAGGAGGGGGGGGGTAAAAATAAAAAAAAACTAATATAATCTGGTTGCATAAGTGTGCGCACCCTCTTATAACTGGGGATGTAGCTGTGTTCAGAATTAAGCAATCACATTCAAACCCGTGTTAAATAGGAGTCAGTACACACCCGCCATCATTTAAAGGGCCTCTTATTAACCCCATATAAAAGTTCAGCTGTTCTAGTAGGTCTTTCCTGACATTTTCTTAGTCCCATCATACAGCAAAATCCAAGGTCTGCAGAGAGCTTCCAAAGCATCAGAGGGATCTCATTGTTAAAAGGTATCGGTCAGGAGAAGAGTACAAAAGAATTTCCAAGGCATTAAATATACCATGGAACACAATGAAGACAGTAATCATCAAGTTGAGAAAATATGGCACAATAGTGACATTACCAAAAAATGTTACGTCCCTCCAAAATTGATGAAAAGATGAGAAGAAAACTGGTCAGGGAGGCTGCCAAGAGGCCTTACAGCAACATTAAAGGAGCTGCAGGAATATCTGCCAAATACTGGCTGTGTGG
This sequence comes from Aquarana catesbeiana, assembly GCF_042186555.1. Lineage (NCBI taxonomy): Eukaryota > Metazoa > Chordata > Amphibia > Anura > Ranidae > Aquarana > Aquarana catesbeiana. The sequence goes on from NC_133333.1 coordinate 185,692,325, forward strand.
TACATGTGACATCAATCTCCCACATTCTTCATATGTCTGGGCTATGGAGTAGAGTGGCAAGATGGAAGCCTTTTCTTACCAAGAAAAATATCCAAGCCCGACTAAATTTTGAAAAAACATATATGAAGTCTCCCAAAAGCATGTGAGAAAATGTGTTTTGTCTAATGAAACCAAGGTTGAACTTTTTGGCCGTAATTCCAAAAGATATGTGTGGCGAAAAAACACTGCAAATCACCAAAAGAACACCATACCCACAGTGAAGCATGGTGGTGGCAGCATCATCCTTTGGGACTGTTTTTTCTTCAGCTGGAACAGGGGTCTTAGTCAAGGTAGAGGAAATTATGAACAGTTCCAAATACCAGCCAATATTGGCACAAAACCTTCAGGCTTCTGCTAGAAAGCTGAACATGGAGAGGAACTTCATCTTTCAGTAACGACCCAAAGCATACATCCAAATCAACAAAGGAATGGCTTCACCAGAAGAAGATTAAAGTTTTGGAATGGCCCAGACCTGAATCTGATTGAAAATCTGTGTGGTGATCTGAAGAGGGCTGTGCACAGGAGATGCCCTCGCAATCTGACAGATTTGGAGGGTTTTTGCAAAGAAGAGTGGGCAAAAATATTGCCAAGTCAAGATGTGCCTTGCTGATAGACTCATACCCCAAAAAGACTGAGTGCTGTAATAAAATCAAAAGGTGCTTCAACAAAGTATTCGTTTAAGGGTGTGCACACTTATGCAACCATATTATTATTTTATTTTTTATTTTTAGTTCCCTCCACCTAAATGATTTCAGTTTGTTGTTCAACTGAGTTGTACAGTTTATAGGCCACAAAGGTGGAAAAAGTTCTGAAATGATCTTTGTCTCATTTTTTTACATCCCAGAAACCTGACATTTTAACAGGGATGTGCAAACTTTTTTATATCCACTGTAGTAACTACAGTATGTAACATTTGTGGTTTAAAAGCACATTGGGCTGTTATTGTCTTTACATATTGGATTATTTTTATGTATTAGGAATTGACATATGGAATAGATGGTGGAAGTTGTTACATATAATTTGCAGGATGCTGGTCAGTTTTTTGAAAACTTTTTTTTTGCAAATTTATGTACAATGGGGGGTGTACAATTGTAAGGTGATTGCGTAGCACTATTTGCGAGTACATTATCTGCTCAGGTGTGGGAGCACATGACAGTGCAGGATGCAGTCAGCACATAATTTATATTGGGAAAGAGTGACTTTTGGTTGATTTATTTGTGCAACAGAAGTTTTAGAATGATATTTTTATTTCGTTAAACCGTACATGTAACCAATTAGCAGGTTTTTGAATACTCGCAGTCTCTGAGATGACCAGGCTATCAGGTTATTTAGATACAGATAGATAGGGGAGCACAGCTTCCTCTTCTCCCCTAAACTACGCAAAGAAATGACAAAGTACTGATTGTTCACTGGCTTTTTCTTGCCTGTTATTGTATTGATACAAGAGCCCCCTGTTAAACATGGTATATTGCTGAGTAGCAATCAAAAGTACCTTTTGTAGCTGAATAAATACATGGCATGAGTTGCAGAAATGTCACAGAATTCTGATTATTTGTGCTTTTTTTTTTAACAAGCATAATATCATTTGGAAATGTAAGAGAAGGGGTGGTAGATGGAATTGTACTATGGTCATGGAGGCAGCATTGATCTAAAGCAGAAAAAAAAAAAAAAAAAAAAAAAATATATATATATATATAATTTCATACATTTTATATTGATTGCCTTCAGTGTGTATTTTTGTCTCTCCGTAGACTGCTCTGGATGATTCCCGAGGAAACCAGCCATATAAAGTCTACATAGCCACACAGGGTTGTCTACAGAACACTGTTTGTGATTTCTGGTCCATGGTGTATCAAGAGAACACTCATGTCATTGTAATGACTACCAAAGAAATGGAGAGGTCAAGGGTAAGCTTGTTAGCCTGTACATGCGTTTCTGTAGGTCACTACAACCTATGTAATGTGGCTGCCTAGTTTTTTCTTCATCTTATAAGAGTCCGAATACCCTGCAAAGTAAACCAAAAATAGGATAATGCTCACTCAAATCAACCTAAAGAGTAAATTACATAAGCGTGGGTGCTTGAACTATAGATTGTGTTTCCTCCTCCGCTTCTGAACCACAACAGGTCAGGTATTTAAAGCAGTAGTAGACTCTTTTTAGAAAAAAAAAATTTCCCCCTGCAAGGCAATATAATAATAATATCATAATGCACTGCATACTAGCACTTTATAAAAAATTTACCTTAAAAACAAAGCCCTCCTGTGGCGCAGTCACCGCTGCAGTGGCTTCCACCTTTTCCTTCCTTCAGTTTGTTCTGCACTCCTGTGACCCGTTTTCAACTGAAGTCTGCTGTTGGCTGGTGATGTCAGTCGGTCCAGGCTCGGGAAAGATCACAACCATATGGTCGGACCTGCCCACATGCCTGGACTGGCACCGCTGTCAGCCTCTCAGCTACTGAGAGCCTGAGCCGGCTGCTCCCACCCCCCTCCACAGCCCAGCGTTTTCCAGTGAGCGCACGCAGGGGGGGGTCTTAACAGAGAGCTCTGCTCAGGAAGCACTGAGAACCGAGTGGTTGGCAGTGTTAGATCACTTGTTTCTCAGTGTTAGAGCCGGCGGGGGACAAATGCAGCTTCGGACTGATGCTGCATCCACCTAGGTAAGTATGATTAAAAAAAAAAGGCATACTTCTCTTTTAAGGACTGCGGTATAGAATAGGGATAAAATCGGGCATGTTGGATCCTAGACTAATCCCACCTTGGCTACCCTGCCAGGAAGCCATCACTGCACAAAACCAATCATATGCAAGGGGTAGGGAATGCCTCGGCTGCTTATGATTGGCTTTGTGCAGTGATGGCTTCCTGGTGGGTTAGCTTGGGTGGGTTCGAACATACCTGAGCTCATCTCTAGTTTAGAATCACTGATACTGGATGCCTTTTACCCGTCCAAATTTTCATGTTCTATGGCAGTAGTAGAAAACTTGAGAGCAGTCTGATCATTTCTGTTCAATCATCACCCCCTACTGGCATGATGTCTATGGCCATCTTAACATCTTGTGTAAAAAGTGTATAGTTTATATTATCAACAGAAACTGTCGTTATTGTTTCCTGTCTGTGTTCTTACAGAGTAGAGAAATCTCTTAAGATAATGAAATGAACTGAGAAGCAGCCTGCCTCTGCCCCCCCTCCCCCCTATATTTGGAATGTGTTGGAAGATTAAAACCTCCATTCCTGTCTGCATGTTCATACAGACCTGTAAGGGTTTTCAATTAGACATTATTCAGAGGCAGTCAGCAAGCGAGAAGGCACCGCTGGGCTTTCTTATTAGTGTAGTCTTGTACCAATTGTTATGAAAAGACACGCTATTAAATGTTTGTAGAATAAAGATGTTACAAGTAATGAAAAAACAATATAAATTATCAGTTTATAAAGACAAACCTAAACTTAAAAAAAAATTATGAAATTGACCAAAGAAAATAAACGTTTCCCTTTTTAAATGCGTCTTATTTTGATGAACAATATAAAAAATTCTCCAGCACCCATCTGATATGTAGTAGTTTTTGTTGTTGTTTTGTTTTGCTTTAACAGAGGATTTTATTGCATATTTGAAAGTAAATATGGAATATTGACAGCTGAGTAAAGTTATATGCATATAGAAAAATTGATTGGAGATCAATACTCACTATTAGTAAACACAACACTGGGTGTTCAATATACCTGTGTGATGTCCCAAAATTTGCAGGCTCACCAATAATAATAAGTGCGGTCTCTGTGCCTAAAATACTATAGAGAGAAACATTTTTTTCAGGGGAAGACTCCCACTGAGAAGAGACACAGGCTGACCATGATGCTTAACCAGTTGCCGACCGCCGCACGACGATGTACGTTGGCAGAATGGCACGGGCAGGCAAAAGGGCTTACAGGTACGTCCTTGCCTTCCCGCGGGCGGGGGGTCCAATCGGACCCCCCCGGTGCCTTTGGCGGTCGGATTCTCGTCGGGGGCGATCAAAGGTGAGGGGGAGGCCACTCATTCGTGGCTCCCCCCTCGCGATCACTCCTGGCGAATGAAATGCTTTCTCGGCTTCTGTATAGTAAACGAAAGCGGAGGAAGTGATGTCATCGCTCCTCGGCTCGGTATTTTCCATTCCGGCACCGAGGAGAGAAGACATCCGAGTGAGTACACATACACACACAGTAGAACACGCCAGACATACTGTACACCCCCTGATCACCTCCCAATCACCCCCCCCCCCATCACACTGACACCAAGCAGTTTTTTTTTTCTGATTACTGCATTGGTGTCAGTTTGTGACAGTTAGTGTGGTAGGGCAGTTAGTATTAGGCCCCCTTTAGGTCTAGGGTACCCCCCTAACCCCCCCAATAAAGTTTTAACCCCTTGATCACTCCCCGTCGCCAGTGTCACTAAGCGATCATTTTTCTGATCGCTGTATTAGTGTCACTGGTGACGCTAGTTAGGGAGCTAAATATTTAGGTTCGCCGTCAGCGTTTTATAGCGACAGGGACCCCCATATACTATCTAATAAATGTTTTAACCCCTTGATTGACCCCTAGTTAACCCTTTCACCAGTGGTCACCGTATAACTGTTACGGATGATGCTGGTTAGTTAGTTTATTTTTTATAGTGTCAGGGCACCCGCCGTTTATTACCGAATAAAGGTTTAGCCCCCTGATCGCCCGGCGGTGATATAACTTAGGTTTTAGGGTCAGATAGGGTCTGCGTCGCCCCAGGCAGTGTCAGGTTAGCGCCAGTACCGCTAACACCCACGCACGCACCGCACACCTCCTTTAGTGGTTTAGTATCTGAACGGATCAATATCTGATCCGATCAGATCTATACTAGCGTCCCCAGCAGTTTAGGGTTCCCAAAAACGCAGTGTTAGCGGGATCAGCCCAGATACCTGCTAGCACCTGCATTTTGCCCCTCCGCCCGGCCCACCCAAGTGCAGTATCGATCGATCACTGGCACTTACAAAACACTAAACACACATAACTGCAGCGTCAGGCCTGATCCCTGCGATCGCTAACAGTTTTTATGGTAGCGTTTTGGTGAACTGGCAAGCACCAGCCCCAGGCAGCGTCAGGTTAGTGCCAGTAGCGCTAACACCCACGCACGCACCGTACACCTCCCTTAGTGGTATAGTATCTGAACGGATCAATATCTGATCCGATCAGATCTATACTAGTGTCCCCAGCAGTTTAGGGTTCCCAAAAACGCAGTGTTAGCAGGATCAGCCCAGATACCTGCTAGCACCTGCGTTTTGCCCCTCCGCCCGGCCCAGCCCAGCCCAGCCAAGTGCAGTATCGATCGATCACTGTCACAAAACACTAAACGCATAACTGCAGCGTTCGCAGAGTCAGGCCTGATCCCTGCGATCGCTAACAGTTTTTTTGGTAGCGTTTTGGTGAACTGGCAAGCACCAGCGGCCTAGTTCACCCCCCTCGTAGTCAAACCAGCACTGCAGTAACACTTGGTGACGTGGCGAGTCCCATAAGTGCAGTTCAAGCTGGTGAGGTGGCAAGCACAAGTAGTGTCCCGCTGCCACCAAGAAGAAGACAAACACAGGCCCGTCGTGCCCATAGTGCCCTTCCTGCTGCAATCGCCAATCCTAATTGGGAACCCACCACTTCTGCAGCACCCGTACTTCCCCCATTCACATCCCCAACCAAATGCAGTCGGCTGCATTAGAGGCATTTTCTTTATGTCCTCCCGAGTACCCCTACCCAGCGAACCCCCCCAAAAAAGATGTTGTGTCTGCAGCAAGCGCGGATATAGGCGTGACACCCGCTATTATTGTCCCTCCTGTCCTGACAATCCTGGTCTTTGCATTGGTGAATGTTTTGAACGCTACCATTCACTAGTTGAGTATTAGCGTAGCGTACAGCATTGCACAGACTAGGCGCACTTTTCACAGGGTCTCCCAAGACGCCAACGCATTTTGAGAGACCCGAACCTGGAACCGGTTACAGTTACAAAAGTTACAGCTACTTAAAAAAAAAAAAAAAAAAAAATATATGAATTAAAAAAAAAAATAGTTGTCGCTTTATTGTTCTCTTTATTCTCTCTCTATTGTTCTGCTCTTTTTTACTGTATTCTATTCTGCAATGTTTTATTGTTATTATGTTTTATCATGTTTGCTTTTCAGGTATGCAATTTGTTATACTTTACCGTTTACTGTGTTTTATTGTTAACCATTTTTTTGTCTTCAGGTACGCCATTCAGCTGAAGCGCGGATTTATTTATCTTGACAGCAACAGCGTTTGCTCCCACGATATATAAAGCCGTGACTCCAGCAGAGGTGATATATGCCGAAGCATGGGGGCAGCAGGGGTGGAGGAGCAATTTGCTCCTACCTTTTGCGAGAGGATGCCCCCATGCTTCGGCATATATAAATGGTGCGTGTATGCCCATCATTAGAAGTGGGTGGATGAAGGGAGGTATTCTAATGGTGGGCATCCCCACCGATCAATCTCTTTTTTTCGTTCAGCCCACAGGCTGCATGAAAAGAAAAGATTACAATATATGCCCAACAAGGACCAGCAACGTACTGGTATGATGCTGGACTTTGAGTGGTTATACCAGAATGATGCCTGCAGGTTTAGGTATCATCTTGGTATCATTCTTTTCAGCCAGCGGTCGGCTAATTAGCCTCTAGACTGCTTTTACAAGCAGTGGGAGGGAATGCCCCCCCACCGTCTTCCATGTTTTCCTCTGGCTCTCCTGTCCCAACAGGGAACCTGAGAATGCAGCCGGTGATTCCGCCAGCTGACCATAGAGCTGATCAGAGACCAGAGTGGCTCCAAACATCTCTATAGCCTAAGAAACCGGAAGCTACGAGCATTTCATGACTTCGCCGGATGTAAACAGCGCCATTGGGAAATTGGGAAAGCATTTTATCACACCGATCTTGGTGTGGTCAGATGCTTTGAGGGCAGAGGAGAGATCTAGGGTCTAATAGACCCCATTTTTTTCAAAAAAGAGTACCTGTCACTACCTATTGCTATCATAGGGGATATTTACATTCCCTGAGATAACAATAAAAATGATTAAAAAAAAAAAAAAAAATGAAAGGAACAGTTTAAATATAAGATAAAAAAGCAAAAAAATAATAAAGGAAAAAAAAAAAAGCACCCCTGTCCCCCCTGCTCTCGCGCAAAGGCGAACGCAAGCGTCGGTCTGGCGTCAAATGTAAACAGCAATTGCACCATGCATGTGAGGTGTCACCGCGAACGTCAGATCAAGGGCAGTAATTTTAGCAGTAGACCTGCTCTGTAAATCTAAAGTGGTAACCTGTAAAGGCTTTTAAAGGCTTTTCAAAATGTATTTAGTTTGTCGCCACTCCACGTTTGTGCGCAGTTTTAAAGCATGTCATGTTTGGTATCCATGTACTCGGCCTAAGATCGTCTTTTTTATTTCATCAAACATTTGGGCAATATAGTGTGTTTTAGTGCATTCAAATTTTAAAAAGTGTGTTTTTTCCCCCCCCCAAAAAATGCGTTTGAAAAATCTCTGTGCAAATACTGTGTGAAAAAAAAATGAAAAAATGTTTGGGGGTTCAAAGTAATTTTCTTGTAAAAAAAAATGTTTTTCATGTAAACAAAAAGTGTCAGAAAGGGCTTTGTCTTCAAGTGGTTAGAAGAATGGGTGATGTGTGACATAAGCTTCTAAATGTTGTGCATAAAATGCCAGGACAGTTCAACCCCCCCCCCCAAATGACCCCATTTTGGAAAGTAGACACCCCAAGCTATTTGCTAAGAGCTAATGTCGAGTCCATGGAATATTTTATATTGTGACACAAGTTGCGGGAAAAAGTGAGTATTTTGCAGACCTCACTTTTTGTCACAAAGTTTTGAAAATTCAAAACTGAAAAAAAATTTTTTCTTGTCATTCTTCATTTTCAAAAACAAATGAGAGCTGCAAAATACTCACCATGCCTCTCAGCAAATAGCTTGGGGTGTCTACTTTCCAAAATGGGGTCATTTGGGGGGGTTTTGTGCCACCTGGGCATTCCATGACCTCTGAAACTGTGATAGGCAGTGAAGAGTGAAATCAAAAAGTTACGCCCTTAGAAATCCTGAAGGCGGTGATTGGTTTTCGGGGCCCCGTACGCGGCTAGGCTCCCAAAAAGTCCCACACATGTGGTATCCCCGTAATCAGGAAAAGCAGCTGAATGTATTTTGGGGTGCAATTCCACATATGCCCATGGCCTGTGTGAGCAATATATCATTTAGTGACAACTTTTTGTAAATTTTTTTTTTTTTTGGCATTATTCAATCACTTGGGACAAAAAAAATTAATATTCAGTGGGCTCAACATGCCTCTTAGCAATTTCCTTGGGGTGTCTACTTTCCAAAATGGGGTCATTGGGGGGGGGGGGGTTGTACTGCCCTGCCATTTTAGCACATCAAGAAATGACATAGGCAGTCATAAATTAAAGGCTGTGTAAATTCCAGAAAATGTACCCTAGTTTGTAGGCGCTATAACTTTTGCGCAAACCAATAAATATATACACTTATTGACATTTTTTTTACCAAAGACATGTGGCCGAATACATTTTGGCCTAAATGTATGACTAAAATTGAGTTTATTGGCTTTTTTTTTATAACAAAAAGTAGAAAATATCATTTTTTTTTTTTCAAAATTTTCGGTCTTTTTCCGTTTATAGAGCAAAAAATAAAAACGGCAGAGGTGATCAAATACCATCAAAAGAAATCTCTATTTGTGGGAAGAAAAGGGCGCAAATTTTGTTTGGGTACAGCATTGCATGACCGCGCAATTAGCAGTTAAAGCGACGCAGTACCAAATTGTAAAAAGTGCTCTGGTCAGGAAGGGGGTAAATCCTTCCAGGGCTGAAGTGGTTAAAAATAAGAGATAAATTTTATTAGAAAAATATATTTAATACAAAAAGCCAAGACCAGGTACCCACCACCAACACCAAGATCATATTAAACTTAGACAACGTTGTCTAAGAGCAGCTGCATCACGTTTCAATCATGCATGCACACACCTGTAACAAGGCGATTGTTAATGGGATTAAATAATATTTGTGGATCAGACTAATGGTTTCAGTGACATGCACCGTACATGACAAAGTCCGGCCAGTCACTATATTTAGATAGAAACCCTTTTAACAAAAGACCCCTGTTTGAAGGGTAGTTGATTGAGTCAAGTTGCTAGTCCCACAGAGACAGCCTTAATTAGAGTTGCAACAAGACATAGCTGTCAGTGTGGAGAGATGATTATAGTCCACAGTTAGTATCCAGTCCAAAGACACAGAAATACAGTTTCCCAGAATGGGATTGCATGTATTCACAGGGTCTAACTGTTGGAAAAACAATAGCTCAATGACGTTGTTTATACGTCGTGGATGACGTATTTCATCACGCCTGTGCAGTTGATTGCCTGAAGCCAGCGGTGACTACTTTGGCTGATACAAGCAGATGGTGGCCCAGAGGACTTGACACTTATATAGTGCTGACAGCAAACTGCTCACTGGAGCCCCATGGACCCCGCTCAACAAATGGAGCATACAGGACGGCACATACAGCCCACCAGACCAAAGATAGTACAGGACTGTGAATATATTGCTCCATGAATGGTCGGGTGAGCGGACCATAGGTCCTTTAACTGCCTCCTTTTTACTTTGCATCCTGCTTTTTGTTACTTCTCAGCCAGTATTAGCCAACTTCATAAACAACGTCATTGAGCTATTGTTTTTCCAACAGTTCGACCCTGTGAATACATGCAATCCCATTCTGGGAAACTGTATTTCTGTGTCTTTGGACTGGATACTAACTGTGGACTATAATCATCTCTCCACACTGACAGCTATGTCTTGTTACAACTCTAATTAAGGCTGTCTCTGTGGGACTAGCAACTTGACTCAATCAACTACCCTTCAAACAGGGGTCTTTTGTTAAAAGGGTTTCTATCTAAATACAGTGACTGGACGGACTTTGTCATGTACAGTGCACGTCACTGAAACCATTAGTCTGATCCAAAAATATTATTTAATCCCATTAACAATTGCCTTGTTACAGGTGTGTGCATGCATGATTGAAGCGTGATGCAGCTGCTCTTAGACAACATTGTCTAAGTTTAATATGATCTTGGTGTTGGTGGTGGGTACCTGGTCTTGGCTCTTTTTGTATTAAATATATTTTTCTAATAAAATGTATCCCTTATTAAGCAGCATGGTCCGCCTGTGTCTCTTCTCAGTGGGAGTCTTCCCCTGAAAAAATTTTTTCACTGTAAAGTTATATGCAAATACATTTGTAGGCTTCAAAGCTAAGTTCAAGGACACACTTTTCAGGCTTTACTTCTCTTATCAGTGACCCAGCAGTGGGACATACTGTATATGAGCAGTGCTGGGAGGAGGTCCTGTCGCACCAAAGGTAAAGATGCTAAATTGTGCCCCCTACACCCCCTTTCCCGGAAGCTGAGACAGACCAAGCTTGCACGTTTCTGCGTATATTACCCATACCAGTGCAGAAATGACAAGATTAACATGTTGTGGTCCATTGGAAGACAAATGGGTGGAGGTTGGTGTTTGGACATGGTTAGATTATTGTTATTATTATTAGATTTAGCACAGGGAACCAGAATTTCATTAACATAATGATCATCCAAGTGAAATTATTCTGTGATTAATATTGACATATGAATAGTTAAGAAAAAAATAAAATTAAAAATGTGAACAAGAAGTTTTTAATAGGTTTACATTTTACACAGAACAGTCATTTATGACTAATGGCTGCAACTGTAGCTTTCATTCATACCGTAAATTATTGAAGAGCAGAACTGAGTTGTCACATTGGAAGATTAGCACTGCAGATTACATAGAAACATACTGTAGAAAAGTTCTGACGGCAGCCGAGTAAACCCGAAGTGACGTCGTGACCATGTGTTTACATAGGAGACTGGAACATAGCCATTTCCAGCTTTGTTTCAGTCTCACTCTAGCTGGCGGAAGTGCTGGATCGTCGATCGGGTCTCCTGGTGGGAAGGGAGGCCCAAGAAAGCGGCGAAAGGCTCCTTCGGGATAACAGCCAAGCGGCTTTTAGCTGCATCGATTGTTATCCTTAAAGAGCCGACCACCTGCTTTAAAAAAGCTGCCGTCATCATCCCGTTATAACCCCTTCATCCCAAGGCCGCATATATGCGTACGGTTGCCATGAAGGGGTTAAAATTCAAGTTTTTACCTGAAACTTCCCTCTTAAAGTGAGGGTGCATGTTATACGCCTGTACGTGTTATACGCTGATAAAAATGGTATATCCAAAAAACACGCCTAAGCTCATCCTTAGACTCTTCACCACACACAGCCACAAAGGCAAGAGAATTCTTGTTGGGCAGTGCATTAGTTAATTTGCATCTAATTTTAATGGTTCAAAGAATGTCAGGCAAAATGGTTGGCCCTCATGCATATTCACAAATCTGGCCCTCTTTGAAAACAGTTTGGACACCCCTGGTATAAGCATTAACTGAGTTGACTGTAAAGCAGGTCATAGATTATGAAATTTTATTTCCTGCAACCGTGTGTTGCCGTAGGGAGCCGTGGCTACTGGGAGAACACAGTGATTACTGCTACAGTTATAAGCAATATAATACACACAGAACTGGCAGGTAGTGTGTGAGTCAGGAAGTGACTGCTCTGGGCTTCAAAATGGTGGCCTCCAACAAGAAGAAACCAGAGCAAACCTGGAGGCACTTTAAAGCACACGCTCATTTTGGTAGCATGATTATTAATGTGGAATGTATGTTCCTTTGTTAAAGAACAATAATTTGTATCAAACTGTTATGGATAAAGTTCTACTTTAAGGAGACTTGCAATTCTTACAGTGGTCTCAGGTTATTGACTCTGCACACCTTCAGCAGTATGGTATGCCTTCATCCTTTGGATTCAGACAAAGTGTAGAAGAGCACACATTAGAAGGACAAAGTCGTGTACAATGCTGTAAATCGAGACTTGCATATTCTGATTAGTATTACTAGCAATTTAAATTTTAATTCCAGGCAAGACATTTCTCCCTAACATTTAGATGTCTCTGCATACCTTAGTAGTTATGATGTAATTGCTTGAAACCCATTCCCCCAGTCACTCATTGAACAGATTACAAACATTAATTCAGACTGCTGTAATCCTTCGGTATTGCCACAAGAACAGGAGAGGGGCTTCCCATGTCATCTTACCACACTGTGTGGACCGCAAGGCATAAGTCCCAGCTGGTTAATGGTTTATTAAGAGACTATTACAATATGCACATGGACCTAAAAATTTAATTAGCTACAACTTTCTCTCATTCACCTTCCAGAAAAAATGTTTTCGCTATTGGCCAGAGGAAAACTGCACTAAGGACTATGGTTGTATCAGGGTTTCCAGCCTTGCCGTCCATCTAGAAAAAGATTACATCTTACGGGAACTACAGATTTCCCAAATGGAGAGGGTAAGTGAATGTATAACTGCAGCTTGTGGCAATATTTGTACTGTGCCTTTTCTAAAGCCTTGCACAAAAAAAAAAAAAACTGACAGCTTCGGTCAGAGCCACTGTACTAGCCATACAAGGTTAGTACAGTGATCTCCCCCTGAGCTGTTGTGTTCTGACAGGGGGACGGCCTCCCCGCCAAAACACTCCGATCAGCACTTTGTCCCATTGGCTGAGAGCACTGATTGGTAGTCGGTCGGATGCTGGCTTTCCAAGCCGGCTTCTGTCGGACAGACCAACATACACATGGACAGAATGTCGGCCGGTATTTTTTGTACCGGCAAATGTTTCCCGACATTCTGCCCATGTGGTCGAGGCTTAAGGTCCTGTAACCAGCGGTTCCTTGTGTTGTTTTAAAGTCTTTTGTTTATCTATTGTCTGTCATCTTTCTTTCTTATGCTTACTGCTCCTTCTCTGGGCTTTTGTAAATGATAGAGGGTTTTAAAAGAGGGATAAAAGTAAGGAAGCGAGTATTGTGTATTCCCTAAACGCAGAACTTCCATGTTCGGGGAATATGTCATACATGCATACGCATGTAAATGCCGATGCAAAGAAGCATCCATGTTTATCTGAGTATGGCCGCATACAGCCATTTATTTCGGTGGCCGGCTGTCCTGCCACTTCCCAGGCACAGATAAACGGCAGGATTTTAACTCTAGAGCAAATTTGTGTCTCAAACTATCTGTGTGAATGAGGTCTTAATAAACTATTTACAAAATGTTTTGGCTGGCTTAGTTTTTACTTTTTACATAAAAAGCAACAATAAAGAATAAATAATAACCCGTACAATTTACAATGGAAATCACTTATATGGTTAAAGTGACACTAAACAATATCCTTCTCCAAAAATAATCCCTACACATCCACTACTTATTGGCCCTGTAATCTATTCTAAATGAAATAATTTCTTATTGTGTTTTCTGTCCCCTTGTATCCTCCTTGAACTACCGAACCTTTCCATTTCTACCTCATGACTAGCTGCTTGATTGCTATTACAAGCGGCTCTCTCTGGCTCTCCCATCCCACCGGGAGACCTAAGCAACCAGCTGACGCATTCGGCCGGCTGGCCGGACATCAAAGCAAAAGCCGGAAGCAGCTCTGATCGGCTGTTCATAATCGTAAACAAGCAAATGATATGACTTGATATGATGATATGACATCACTTCCAGCTTACTCGGAAACAATCTGCACCATTTTTAAAAAATCGAAAGCATTCAGAAACTCAGATCTTGGTGTTTTGAATGCTTTTAAGTGCGGAGGAGGGAGACCCTGGATTCCTCCATAAAGTGTACCTGTCACATGCCTATTGCTGCCACAAGAATGTTTATATTCCTTGTGAAAGCAATAAAAGTGATAAAAAAATAAATAAATTGAAATCAACAGTGTAAAAAAAAAAAAAGTCCCTCCCGTGCTCGTGCGCAAAGATGAACATGCACGTTGCAAACAGCTATCGTCCCAAACAAGTGAGGTATCTCTGCGAACGTCAACTCATGGGCAGTAATTCTAACACCAGAACTCCTAGTAAAATGTATGCCGTTTGTCGCCGTTGCATGGGCGTGCGCAATTTTAAAGCATGACATGTTTGGTATGTTACTCTTTTACATTTTACAAAAAAATGGGGTATGTATTGTGTTTTTTTTTTTCATTAAAATTCAAAAAAGTTTATTTTATCCCCCAAAAAATTGTGTTTGAAAAACTGCTGCGCAAATACCAAATGGCACAATTTTTTAAAATTTTCTAAGTCTCTGCTTTATATAAAGTTTGGGGGTTCTAGGTAATATTCTAGCAAAAAATACTGATTGTTAAATGTGAACAAAAAGTGCCAGAAAAGGCCCGGACTGGACTGGAGGTGGTTAAACCAGAGTGTGTCACCTTAACACTATGTTTGTGTACAGTGTAGCCTTTGTGTGTATATGTATATATGTGTGTATGTATATGTATATATATATATATATATATATATATATATATATATATATATATATATATATATATATATATATATATATAATATGCACATGGTGTATAGTATACTGGAAATCATTATACATTCAGATAATGTGTAGATAATTAAGAACATATTAGAAACTACAATACATGCAGTATAGACCATTGGTCAGCAACCTTTTCCAAATTAGCAATTTACAAACATTAGATAACCGGTGTGCCAGTGAACAAAAGTGCCATAGACCTCAGATCAGCACAAATTTCTGCACCATCAGAAACACAGGGGTTTTACATTCAGGGCCAGTTCTCACCTGAATTGCACAGGAATGCAGTCGACATCCCTGCTCAATTTCTATGCGATTCAGTGCAGTGCGATTTTCAGTTTATTCATTTGAATGGGCTGAACTTGCACTGGATCGCACCAAAAGTAGTGCATGCACTACTTTTCAAAAATGCACTGTGTTTGTGATCTGCATTTGGGATGTCTTTAAAGCGGAGTTCCACCCATTTAAAAGTCAGCAGCTACAAAAAGTGTAGCTGCTGACTTTTAATAGTCACACCCACCTGTCCCGTGGTCCAGCGATGCGGGTGCAGGAAGCCTCGCTCCTCTCCCCCTCCTCTCCATGGCGCCGGCATTCTAACTGTGGCATGTCAGGTGGTCACCATCACTTAAAGCGGAAGTTCCATTTTTGGGTGCAACTCCACTTTAAGATTATATTTACAACTGCAGCAAATCACATACCCAAACGTTTTGAACGCGGTGCAGGAAACGCTCACAGAACGCAGGTTTCCCGCACTGTGTTCTGGCGTGAACAAGCCCTCATAACTGCTGCAGCTGACAGTTCCACTAGGGGGAGAGAGTGGAAGGCATGCATGCTTCCTGACAGAACTCCACCTTCAGGCTGGACTATGATGGTATAGGGAGAAGGTCAGGGGCACCTGAACGTCTCAGATTGGCCTCTCAGAATTGTCATGAAGGTGGCTTGGCTGCAGGTATAGAAGGGCAGGCCAGGCTTTGTAATTGATAGCTTTGTGAGCTGTCATTGAAATCAATGGCTGTGCACTGTATTTGTAGGGAACAGGGGCCCAATGGAGGCTCTACCTGTGGACCAGTCTGAGCCTATTCGCATGCCACCATATGATCTTTGGGTTGACACTGAAATAGACCTTGCATGCCCACCCTGGCACATGTTCCCTTGGTTTCCCATCCCTGGTATAGACCATATAGAAATTAGTGTATAGCAGTGGTCTCCAAACTGGCCCTGGGGCTAGATGCAGCCCTTTGCTTGCTTTTATTCGGACCTTGAGGTTTTATACCTGCCACTGACACCTAAAATGAGGCACTATTCCTCCCACTGACACCAACTATTTCTCCCCCTAATACCAAACATCAGGCACCGTTTACTCCTACTGGGCACAGTCCGCCCCCCCCAAAGTCTGGAGGACAGTAAACTGGCCCTTTGAGACCCCTGGTGTATAGCATATAGAAGAACACTATACACTACACAAAATACACTGTTCATATAATGTATACAATCTAGTGATCATTATATACTATACAGAATAGATTACATCACAGATAATAAGCTGGATTTACAAAGTCTTAAGACAAAAATAAGTGTCTTTATTTAATCATGTTATTGTAATTCTAAATTCTCATCAGAAAATATTTTAATTTTAAAATCTCATCAGAAAATCACTTGCAACCGCAATATGTATATCTACGTTGAGTTTTGCAAGTGGTTTACTGGGGTTATGGGTGAAGCTTTCAACCATAACCCCCGATATCTTTTTCTTCAGCTGGCGGCTGGCTTTCTTATGAAAGAGATCCAAGCAGCTCATTAGCCATTGGATCACTTTCCCCTGCCACCGCTCGCGATTTTTCTTGGTCTTACCGTTTTCACCGGTGTGCCCGAGAAACAATCCGACGGTACGGCTGGCTGGTCATAGAGGCACTGGGAGACTACATCATCTCTCATTGCCTCTATGGCCTTGGTAGACCGGAGCGACGTAATGACGTCACTTCCGGTCCAGGGTGGAAGTAAAAAAAAAAAAAAGTTTAATCTTTTGCTTTTAAAGGTAAAGGATAGATTTGGGTTCTTTATTACACCAGATCTCTCCATAAAGAGGACCTGTCATCCTTATTTCTATTACAAGGGGTGTTTACATTCCTTGTAATAGGAATAAAAGTAATCAAAAAATAAATAAAGGGACGGTGTAAAAATAAGAAATAAAAAATAAAATAAGATTCTTTTTTGTCACCTATGGAGATTTTTAAGTACCATAGTTTGCCGCCATTCCACGAGCATGCGCAATTTTAAAGCGTGACATGTTAGGTATCTATTTACTTGGCATAACATATTCTTTCACATTTTACAAAACAATTGGGGTATTGCTTTGGTTTTTTCATAAAAGTGTATTTCTTTCTCGTACATCACAGGACACAGAACCTCAGTAATTACTGATGGGTTATGGGTATCACGAGGTGATTGGACACTGGTCACACCCTAGACAGGAAGTTTAACCCCCTATATAACCCCTCCCCTTACTGGGGATACCTCAGTTTTTTCGCCAGTGTCTTAGGTGTTGGTCACGAATAAGATGTGCTGTGCTAAGCTCCAAAGGGATATCCTATACTGGGGCAAGCCATGCAACCGGATCCATTCAAAGTGCTTTTTTAGGCCAAATTGGATGGTAACCGGGCCTCGTGTCCGAAGAAACGAGGTTTTACCTGTAACGCTTCTCTTTTTAGAGAGCTGGACCCCGGGATCCAGTATTTGTTTTTTTCAGCCATATTCCTGGCGGGGTGCTTTACGGGCCCAGAACTGCGAATCCTCCTATTCTAGGGGGCCCCGGTCTCTGAAGGTTTTTCCAAACGGAGCCCACTGTGAGAGGTGAAGATTGGGTCTGTATAACAGAACCCTGCAGCTGGATAAGGTAAGGGAGAATCCTCAGAATTTTTTAATCCTAGTAGGTTTCTCCTTTAAGTAAATGTATGCTATGCCTATTGTCGCCACCGGGGGCTGCCAAGAGCACATACCTTTTCATGCTTGTTTTGTCTGTCTCAGTGTCCACGCTGTACGCTCCTCCAGCCGGTCTCCAGGTAGGATGGGTTGGGGGGCTCTTTCCTTAGGGATACTTCCCCCCGTGATTTCGGGGGGCCAGGGTGGCCTGAACAGATAGCGGTAGTATACCGCACCACCGCCGCTACTGTTCGGCAGGTTCCCCATCCACCGGCCCTTCTCTCTCCTCCACCCCAGCCTCCCCTCCATGCTTGTCCCGAGGACGGAGCCTCGGCTCGCGCGGGAAAGCGCACGTTTTTGAAAAAACCGAGGTGGGGCGGGAGGGGGGGCGGAGCATTAACGTGACGTCCGGCGTGTTTAAACGCCCACATCGCTGGCTACATAGGCTATAAAGTGCACACTTTTTCAGGTGCACACAGCCTATGGAGGGACACAGAGCTGACGGGCGCATATGAGGTGGGACACAGGCATTCTCCCAGGCAGCATTTACTTAGAAACACTAGACTGGGCATTGGTAGCAGCGGCAGTTGCTGAACTACATCGCTCAGCAGTCAATGTTTTTTTGTGGTACCTCCACCTTTTGTTGCTTTGCACTATGGGTAGAAGAGGTACAAATACCCCGAAAACCAGAGGCTCTAGGGGATCTCCCTCAGGCTCTGAGGGCCCCCCTTCTGCAGCACCTTCCCCCCCTGAAGGATCTGGGATGGCTGGCCAGGGAGAGCCATTGGGGTCAGGGGCTGCATCTGCTTCTGGCACTTCAGCCCCTGTATACATTACGCAGGAGGTTTTTCCTCAACCATTAATGGATTAGAGGAAAGATTAATGGCCTTAATCACATCTTCACTCAGTGGAAGAAAATGCACTAGGTCTCCCTCTGTTACCCAGGACCCTCAAGCTGAGGAACTCTGGGGAAAAAGGAATCCCTCTCAGAGGATTGGGACTGATGATTCCTCTTCTGAGTAATCAAGTGGAGACGGACCCTCTTCAGCTTCTCAGGATGAGAAGGTGTTAGTGCAGATTCTTGCTGGATTGGTCCACTCCACATTTAAGTTGCCCGTATCTGAGTCAGTTAAAGAACCCTCCTCTTCTTTGGGTTCACTGAAACCTCCTCAAACAACACATGCTTTTCCTGTTCGTAGTTTACTAGAAATGCTCATTTATTCTGAGTGGGATCACCCAGATAAACATTTTTTTCCCGCCTAAAAAGTTTTCAACACTTTATCCTATGGAGGAAAAATTTAGAAAAATGTGGGGTATACCGGCAGTTAACGCCGCCATTTCCTCCGTAAATAAAAGTCTGACTTGTCCTGTCGACAGTGCTCAGATGCTTAGGGATCCAACTGATAAAAAAATGGAATCCCTGTTAAAAAATATTTTTTCCTTTAGCGGGTTCAGTAGCTCAACCTGCAGTGGCAGTGATCGGAGTCTGTCAATACTTGAGAGACTATGTTAAACAGGTCCTCAAATTTCTACCTGAACAGCAGGCCCGGGGGTTGGCCAACCTTCCAGCTGCTTTATGTTTTGCTGTTGACGCAATCATAGATTCTATCATCCAAACCTCTCGCCTTTCGCTTGGGTTGGTACATATGCGTAGAATCTTATGGTTGAAAAATTGGTCAGCCGAATCACCATGTAAGAAGCTTCTACAGTAGCTGGATTTCCATTTTGTGGTGCTAGGCTGTTTGGAGAGGATTTGGATAACTATATCCAAAAGATCTCTAGTGGGAAAAGCACTCTCTTACCAGTTAAGAAAAGGAAGTAAACGTCCCTCTTTTAAACGGGCTCTTTCCCCAGTGCCAGGAGCATCAGCCTCCAGGCAGTCACAATGGCCTCCTCCTCCGACAGGCTCAAGAAATAAATTTCAGAGTTGACCGCAGGGACAAAAGAAGTCCTGGGGGAAGAAGCCTACTAGACGCTAAAGCCTCTTTATGAAGGAGCGCCCCCGCTCGCTCGGGTGGGGGGAAGACTGCTACAGTTCTCAAAGCTCTGGCAGGAAGACTTCAAGGACAGATGGGTAATCACCACGGTAACTCTAGGTTACAAACTGGAGTTCCGAGAATTCCCCTCTCCACGTTTCCTCAGATCAAATGTCCCCAGAGGTCCAGGGAAAAAGCAGTCTCTCCTTCTAGCGTTAGAGTGACTATTGTCGCAAAAGGTCATCGTGGTGGTTCCCACGGAAGAGCTGGGATTGGGGTTTTATTCCAACCTTTTCACAGTTCGAAAACCAAATGGAGATGTCAGGCCCATTCTGGATCTAAAGGATCTAAATCGATTCCTAAAGATTTGATCCTTTCGCATGGAATCAATTCGGTCAGTAGTCTCCATCCTACAAGGAGGAGAATTTCTGGCATCAATAGACATCAAGGATGCGTACCTGCATGTAACTTTTTTCCCTGCTCATCAAAAGTACTTGCTTTTCGAAGTAGAAAAACGCCATTTTCAGTTTATAGTCCTGCCTTTCAGGCTAGCCACTGCACCTCGGGATTTTACAAAGATCTTGGCTACTCCTCTGGCCAGATTAAGGGCCCAAGGTATAACTATCATAGCATACCTAGACGACCTGCTCTTGATAGACCGGTTGGTAGCCTGCCTGAACCAGAACTTGGTGACCACAGTCAACTACTTGGAATACCTAGGTTGGATTCTCAACTTAGAAAAGTCTTTCTTAAACCAGTAAGAAGACTAGAGTATTTGGGCCTGGTCATAGATACAAGCCAAGAGAAGGTATTTTTACCTCAGGCAAAGATCAGTGCCTTAAGAGAACTAATTCGGGTAGTCAGGACAAAAAAGGGTCCTTCTGTCCGCCTTTGTATGAGGCTGCTGGGAAAGATGGTGGCTTCATTCGAAGCAGTTCCCTATGCTCAGTTTCATTCAAGACTGCTGCAACACAGTATCCTGTCTGCTTGGAACAAGAAAGTACAGGCATTAGATTTTCCGATGCATCTGTCTACTACAGTGCGTCAGAGCCTCAGTTGGTGGTTAATACCCGAAAACCTGCAAAAAGGGAAATCCTTTTTACCAGTTACCTGGACAGTGGTAACAACGGATGCCAGTCTTTCGGGTTGGGGAGCAGTTCTGGAACAGTCCGTGGTCCAAGGGGAATGGTCCGAATTCGAGAGGAGATCCGTGCGGCGTATCTAGCCCTAAAGGCCTGGACTCTCAGGCTACAGGGTTGCCCTGTCAGGATCCAGTCCGACAATGCCACAACAGTGGCTTATATCAATCATCAAGGAGGCACCAGGAGTCGTGCAGCTCAGGGAGAAGTGAACCAGATTTTAGTTTGGGCAGAAAAGCATGTGCCATGTATATCAGCAGTTTTCATTCCAGGGATAGAGAACTGGCAGGCAGACTATTTGAGTTGCCAGCGGTTAGTCCCAGGGGAATGGTCTTTTCACCCCGTCTTTTGGGCCATATGCCAAAGATGGGGGGTTCCAGAAAGATCGACAAGTTTGTGGCAAGAGCAAAGGATCCTCTTGCATGCGGGACAGATGCGTTGGTGATTCCGTGGCATCGGTTCTCACTGATTTATGCATTCCCTCCTATTCTGCTACTGCCACGGCTCCTTCGGAGGATCCGGCAGGAGAAGAAGTCGGTACCTCTGGTAACCCCAACTTGGCCCAGGAGAGCTTGGTATGCAGAGATAGTAAGGATGACAGTGGGTTCCCCATGGACCCTACCGTCACGTCCAGACCTGTTATCTCAAGGTCCGGTGTTCCATCCTGCCTTACAAATGCTAAATTTGACGATTTGGCTATCGAAACCCACGTTCTGAAGAGTCGTGGTCTTTCGGGTCCTGTGATCTCTACCTTGATCAATGCAAGGAAGCCAGCTTCCAGAGTGATTTATCATAGAGTTTGGAAGACTTATGTATCCTGGTGTGAAGCCAGGGGTTGGCATCCCAGAAAATATGTCATAGGTAGAATTCTTGACTTTCTACAAATGGGATTAGAAATGAAGCTGGCCTTGAGTACCATCAAGGGCCAGGTCTCGGCCTTATCAGTATTATTTAAACGGCCACTTGCTTCATATTCTTTGGTCCGAAACTTTATGCAGGGGGTGATGCGTCTTAATCCTCCGGTTAAGGCGCCCCTAAACCCCTGGGACTTGAATTTGGTTTTGTCAGTTTTACAAAAAAAGCCTTTTGAACCAATACGTCAAATTCCCTTGGTCTTGTTGACAAGAAAGTTAATTTTTCTGGTAGCCATTTCTTCTGCTAGAAGAGTATCAGAATTAGCAGCTCTTTCCTGTAAAGAGCCTTATTTAATCTTGCATAAGGATAGAGTGGTATTGCGCCCTCATCCTAGCTTTCTACCGAAAGTGGTTTCAGATTTCCATCTAAACCAAGATATTGTTCTGCCTTCTTTTTTCCCAGATCCCTGTTCTATGGAAGAAAGGTCACTAAATTCTTTGGATGTAGTAAGGGCAGTCAAGGCCTATCTGGAAGCAACTGCTCAAATTCGCAAAACGGATGTTTTGTTCGTACTGCGAGAAGGTCCCAATAGAGGACAGGCAGCGTCAAAGTCTACCCTTTCGAAATGGATTCGACAAATGATTATTCAAGCTTACGGTTTGAAACAAAAAATTCCACATTTTCAAATCAAGGCACACTCCACAAGGGCGATTAGTGCTTCTTGGGTGGTGCATCACCCGGCCTCTATGGCTCAAATCTGCAAGGCCGCAACCTGGTCTTCAGTCCATACATTCACCAGATTTTATCAGGTGGCTGTGGGAAGGCATGAGGATATCGCCTTTGGGTGTAGTGTGCTGCAGGCAGCGGTACGAGGTCCTCAGGTCTGATTACACCCTACGTTGTGTGGTCCCCTCCCCTCAAATAGCATTGCTTTGGGACATCCCATCAGTAATTACTGAGGCTCTGTGTCCCGTGATGTACGAGAAAGAAAATAGCATTTTTTTATAACAGCTTACCTGTAAAATCCTTTTCTTTTGAGGTACATCACGGGACACAGAGGTCCCGCCCCTCTTCTAATATACTTATAGTGCTTTGCTACAAAACTGAGGTATCCCCAGTAAGGGGAGGGGTTATATAGGGGGTTGAACTTCCTGTCTAGGGTGTGACCAGTGTCCAATCACCTTGTGATACCCATAACCCATCAATAATTACTGAGGCTCTGTGTCCCGTGATGTACCTCCAAAAGAAAAGGATTTTACAAAAAAAAATTGCGTTTGGAAAAACCACTGCGCAAATGCCGTGTGACATAAAACATTGGAAGATTCGCCACTTTATTCCCTAGGGTCTCTGCTAAAAAAATGCATAATGTTTGGGGGTTATAAGTAATTTTCTAGCTAAAAATAGATATACATTGTAAACAAAAAGTGCCAGAAAATCCTTGGTCTTCAACTGGATAAGTTTACTTATTCTGATGTGAATTCTAAAATATAGCTTATAGAGGTCAATATATGTTTACAATAAGCAGAATAGATGCAAATCTGCAGAAAACGTATGGTATATAGGAGATCACTCTATGCTAAACAGTAGAGTCTGTACAGGATATATTGGAGATTACACACAGTATAGAATATATGATATATCGGAGATCACTATATACTAAACACTATCCTTTTTGTGCAGATAACCACACATACAATTCTAGTGATTTTGTTTCATTAAACAGAATATGGCACATAAACACATTATATTTTGCTTTAAACATCAGTTTATGTAAAGTGCTGGCTCATCCAGTATAAAAGCTTGGCTTCACAGATTCTGAACTGAAATTTCCACTTGTGTCAATTGTTTTGCATTTTCCAGAAATATTTGCACATAATGACTAGTTTTAAATATGGTGTTTTGACACTTATGTCAGCTTCCACGGCTTATTTTCTATCATGGAGAGTGACAGTTTCTCTGTAGCAGTGCTCACCCATATGTAATTGGATAATAAACGTATCCTTGTCCGCTTCTCGGCGGTATAAGAGCTGTCAGGCAGATCAGAGGGCTCGAAATCTGCTGCCAGCATTACATCGCCAAGACATTCCTGTAATTACCACTGCGGCCAAGTGAAGAGCTCTGCATTTCAATGCATTGTATCTTTTTATGAGTCAACTGGTTCATGGATACTTGGCATTACCCTTGTATAGTTTTGTTTGCCCTTACTGTCAGAGTTATGCAAATAATTAGGTCCTTGTAACATAACTTAAAGGTACCCTCCAATCAAAACTGGAAATGAATCTTTAAAGTGCATGTAGTAATACAGCCTTCGTGCTCAGTGCTGCAGACTGTTATCCTAGGCCAATATGTCCATTTTTGCAGGGAATTTGTAGTGTCTGTGTCTCTGGTCTGCTATTTATAAATGTTATTTTTTTGCTACAGGATGAGCCTCCGAGACACATTTGGCATTATCAATACTTGAGCTGGCCAGACCATGGAGTCCCAAATGAACCAGGGGGAGCGCTGCGCTTTCTGGAAGAGATCAATGCAGCTCAACAGTCTAGTCCGCAGTCTGGGCCTATAGTGGTGCACTGCAGGTATTCCTTATTATGAGGAGGCAGCAAGCTCTACTCCATGTCTTAAAAACCTGACATATACAATAACCATGTTTGTTGTGCTCTCTTTCAGTGCCGGCATTGGACGTACTGGTACAATCATAGTGATAGATATTTTAGTGGATACCATTAACAGACAAGGTAAAGACCCCGATTTATCTCAATATTGTGTTTCTTCTTGTGTTAAAGCCCAACCCAATCCCAGGCATTTCTCCTAGATTTTTTTTGAAGAAAGGGCACATGGCCTCTGTCAGATTTTGATCAGAATCAGTTTCTCTATTTGGGAGATATACTTTTTCTTTCTCGAACATCACGGGACACAGAGCCACAGTAATTACTGATGGGTTATATAGGTATCACTGGTGATTGGACACTGGCACACCCTATCAGGAAGTTCAACCCCCTATATAATCCCTCCCCCTTGCAGGGATACCTCAGTTTTTACGCCAGTGTCTTAGGTGATGGACGTGTAAAGATGTCCTGTGCTGAGCTCCAAAGGGAATATCCTAAGATCCTATACTGGGGCAAGCCAGGCGAACCGGATCCATTCAAAGTGTCTTTTCATGGCCGAATTGAATGGTACCCGGGCCTCGTGTCCGAAGAAACGAGGTTTTACCCGTAACGCTTCTCTTTTTAGAGAGCTGGACCCCGCAGATCAGAAAATGGCTTTAAACTTCCTAATTTCTGGCGAGGTGCTTTACGGTCCCAGAACTGTTGGATCCCCCTATTCGTAGGGGGCCCCAGTCTCTGACGGTTTTTTCAAATGGAGCCCACTGTGAGAGGTGAAGATTGGGTCTGCGTAAACAGCACCCTGCAGCTGGATAAGGTAAGAGGAGATTCCACAGAATTTTTGAGTTCTAGTGGCTTTTCTCCTTTAAGGTAAATGCATGCTATGCCTATTGTGACCACCGGGGGCTGCCAAGAGCACAAACCTGCACATACTGACTGTTTGTCTCAGTGTTTTCATCGCTGTTCATGTCCCAGCGTCTCAAGCCGGCTGCAAAAAGGTAAGATGGAAGGGGGGATTTCTCATGTTTGAATGTTCCCCCCCAGGCTAGAGAGGGGCCACAGGGGTCTAGAAAGTGGTTATACCACCCGGGCTCTGTGGCTTAATGGCCACCATCTCTGAAGATAGCCGTTCAGGCAGATCTTGTTACCAGCCTCCCTCCCTCCCCCCCCATCCCCAGCCTTTCTCCAGAAGCATAACAGGAGAGTCGGCCAGCGCGGGAAGCGCTCGTTTTTTTCAAAAGGGGGGGGGCGGTAGAGGAGGGGGCGGGACATCAGCACAGGTGCTTTGACTCCCACTCAGGCCAGCTGCAGGCTATTAAAGGCACTCTGTACAGGTGCACACAGCCTTCTGAGAGACACAGAGCTGACGGTCGCATGTAAGGTGGGACACAGGCATTCTCCTAGGCAGCATTTACTGAAGTAACACCAGACTGAGCATTGGGTAGCAAGGCTTTTAGCCAGACTACATCGCTCAGCGGGCAGTGTTCATTTGTATACCTCACACCTTGTTGCTTTGCACTATGGGTAGAAGAGGTTCAAGCACCCCAGGAACCAGAGACACTAGGGGATCTCGTTCAGGTTCTGAGGGCCCCCTGTCGGCAGCATCCTCCCCCCTAAAGATGGGCCAGGGACGGCTAGCCAGGGAGAGCCATCGGGGTCAGGGGCTACACCTGCTTCTGGCACTACAGCCCCTGTATATATTACACAAGAGGTTTTTTCCTCAACCATTAATGGTCTAGAGGAAAGATTAATGGCCGTGATTACGTCTTCACTCAGTGGAAGAAAACGCACTAGGCTTTCCTCTGTTCCCCAAGACCCTCAGACAGAGGAGCTCTGGGATAAAGGAGATGAATCCCTTTCAGAGGATCGGGATGGGACGGGACGGATGATTCCTCTTCGGAGGATTCAGGTGGAGAGGGACCCTCTGCGACTTCCCAAGAGGAGAAAGTCTTAGTGCAGATCCTCACTGGATTGGTCCGATCCACATTTAAGTTGCCCATACCTGAAACTGCTAAAGAATCCTCTTCTGCTTTGGGGTCACTGAAACCTTTCCAAGCAGCACATGCTTTTCCTGTTCATACTTTACTTGAAAAGCTCATTTATTCTGAGTGGGATCACCCAGACAAACGTTTTTTTCCGCCGAGAAAGTTTTCAACACTTTATCCGATGGAAGAAAAGTTTATTAAAATGTGGGGAATACCGGCTATTGATGCCGCCATTTCCTCCGTAAATAATAGCCTGACTTGTCCTGTAGACAATGCTCAGATGCTCAGGGATCCTGTAGATAAAAGGATGGAATCCCTATTGAAGGATGTTTTCTCCTTAGCAGGATCAGTGGCCCAACCTGCAGTAGCAGCGATTGGAGTCTGTCAATACTTAAGAGACCATGTTAAGCAGGTCATCAAAGTATTACCTGAACAGCAGGCCCAGGGGTTTGCTAACCTTCCAGCGGCCTTATGCTTTGTGGTTGACGCCATTAGAGATTCTATCGTGCAAACCTCCCGTCTTTCACTGGGGTTGGTGCATATACGTAGAATCCTATGGTTGAAAAATTGGTCAGCCGAAGCACCATGTAAGAAGCTACTGGCTGGGTTTCCATTTCGTGGTGCAAGGTTGTTTGGAGAGGACTTGGATAACTATATCAAGAGAATCTCTTGTGGGAAAAGCACTCTCTTACCTGTCAAGAAGAAGAGTAAGCGTCCCTCTTTCAAACGGACTCTTTCCCCAGCGCCGGGGGCTTCAGCCTCCAGGCAGTCTCGATGGCCGCCTCCATCGGGGTCCAGAGACAAGAGTCAACCCCAGGGACAAAAGAAGTCCTGGGGAAAGAAGCCTACTAGGCAAAACACTAAGACCTCTGCATGAGGGGGCGCCCCCGCTCACTCGAGTGGGGGGGAAGGCTGCGACAGTTCTCAGAGCTCTGGCAGGAGGACTTCCAGGACAGATGGGTAATCTCCACGGTAACCTTAGGGTACAAGCTGGAGTTTCAGAAATTCCCTTCTCCTCGGTTCCTCAGATCAAGTGTTCCCAGAGAAGAAGCAGTCGCTCCTTCTAGCGTTAGAGCGACTTTTGTCGCAGGAAGTCATTATGATAGTTCCCGCAAAGGACCAGGGATTGGGCTTCTATTCCAACCTTTTTACGGTCCAAAAGCCAAATGGGGATGTCAGGCCCATTCTGGACTTAAGGGATCTGAACCGATTCCTAAGGATTCAATCCTTCTGCATGGAATCAATTCGAACAGTAGTTCCCACCCTGCAGGGAGGAGAATTTCTGGCATCAATAGACATCAGAGATGCATATCTGCATGTGCCCATTTTTCCTGCTCATCAGAAGTTTCTGCGCTTCGAGGTAGGAGGGCGCCATTTCCAGTTTGTGGCTCTGCCTTTCGGGATAGCCACTGCACCTCGAGTGTTCACAAAGATCTTGGCTCCTCCTCTGGCCAGATTAAGGGCTTAGGGTATAGCTGTCATAGCATACCTAGACGACCTGCTCTTGATAGACCGGTCGGTAGCCTCTTTGAATGGAAACTTGAGGACCACAGTCAGGTATCTAGAACACCTGGGTTGGATCCTCAACTTAGAAAAGTCTTTCCTAAAACCAGTAAGAAGACTGGAGTATTTAGGTCTGATTATAGATACAAGCCAGGAGAAAATATTTCTACCCCAGGCAAAGATCGCTGCTTTAAGAGAGCTGATTCTGGCAGTAAGGACCAAGAAGGGTCCCTCAGTCCGCCTTTGTATGAGGCTACTAGGGAAGATGGTGTCTTCATTCGAAGCAGTTCCCTATGCTCAGTTTCACTCAAGAATGCTGCAACACAGTATTCTGTCGACCTGGAACAAGAAAGTTCAGGCATTAGACTTTCCGATGCACCTGTCGCATGCGTTGCGTCAGAGCCTCAAATGGTGGCTCATACCCGAAAACCTGCAGAAGGGGAAATCCTTTCTACCGGTTACCTGGACGGTGGTAACAACAGAGGCCAGCCTGTCAGGTTGGGGAGCAGTTCTGGAACAGGCTGCGGTCCAAGGGGTATGGTCCAAGACAGAGAGGACCTTACCCATCAACATTCTGGAGATCCGGGCGATACATCTAGCTCTAAAAGCCTGGACTATCAGGCTACAGGGTTGTCCGGTCAGGATTCAGTCCGACAATGCCACAGCAGTGGCTTATGTCAATCATCAGGGAGGCACCCGGAGCCGAGCTGCTCAAAAGGAGGTGAACCAGATCTTAGTCTGGGCATAGATGCATGTGCCATGCATATAGAGAATTGGCAGGCGGACTATCTAAGTCGCCAGCAGTTACTTCCAGGGGAATGGTCTCTGCATCCCGACGTCTTTTGAGCCATATGCCAAAGATGGGGGGTTCCAGATGTAGATCTCTTTGCATCCCGATTCAACAAAAAGATAGATTTGTGGCAAAGACAAAAGATCCTCTTGCATGCGGGACGGATGCGTTGGTGATTCCGTGGCATCGGTTCTCACTGATTTACGCATTCCCGCCTATTCTGCTATTACCACGACTCCTTCGCAGGATCAGGCAGGAAAGGAAGTCGGTACTTCTGGTGGCCCCCGCTTGGCCCAGAAGGACTTGGTATGCAGAAATAGTAAGGATGACAGTAGGTTCCCCGTGGACACTACCGGAACGTCCAGACCTGTTATCTCAAGGTCCAGTGTTCTATCCTGCCTTACAAACGCTAAATTTGACGGTTTGGCTATTGAGACCCACGTTCTGAAGAGTCGTGGGCTCTCAGGTCCTGTCATATCTACCTTGATTAATGCAAGGAAGCCAGCTTCCAGGATGATTTATCATAGAGTCTGGAAAGCTTATATAACCTGGTGTGAATCCAGAGGTTGGCATCCCAGGAAATATGTCATAGGTAGAATTCTTGATTTTCTACAATTAGGATTAGAGATGAAGCTGGCCTTGAGTACCATCAAGGGCCAGGTCTCTGCTTGATCAGTATTATTTCAGCGGCCACTTGCTTCGCATTCTTTGGTCCGAAACTTTATGCAGGGGGTGATGCGTCTTAATCCTCCAGTTAAAGCGCCCCTAAACCCCTGGGACTTGAACTTGGTCCAGGCTGTGTTACAGAAACAGCCTTTTGAACCAATAGGTCAGATTCCTTTGGTCTTGTTGACAAGGAAGTTAATTTTTCTGGTGGCCATCTCTTCTGCTAGAAGAGTATCAGAATTAGCAGCTCTTTCCTGTAAGGAGCCTTATTTGATTATACACAAGGATAGAGTGGTACTACGCCCTCATCCTAGTTTTTTACCGAAGGTGGTTTCTGATTTTCATTTAAACCAAGACATTGTTCTACCTTCCTTTTTTCCAGATCCCTGTTCTCCGGAAGAGAGATCTCTACATTCGTTGGATGTAGAAAGAGCAGTTAAGGCCTATCTAGGGGCAACTGCTCAGATCCGCAGGACGGATGTTTTGTTTGTGCTGCCAGAGGGTCCCAATAGAGGACAGGCAGCGTCAAAAGCTACCATTTCTAAATTGATTCGACAGTTGATCATTCAAGCTTACGGTTTGAAACAGAGGATTCCTCCGTTTCAGATCAGGGCACATTCCACGAGGGCTATTGGTGCTTCTTGGGCAGTGCATCACCAGGCCTCTATGGCTCAAATCTGCAAGGCCGCAACCTGGTCTTCAGTTCATACATTCACCAGATTCTATCAGGTGGATGTGAGAAGGCATGAGGATATCGCCTTTGGGCGTAGTGTGCTGCAGGCAGCGGTACAGGGTCCTCAGGTCTGATTGCACCCTACTTGGTCGTGGTTCCCCCCCCCCTCAGGTAGCATTGCTCTGGGACATCCCATCAGTAATTACTGTGGCTCTGTGTCCCGTGATGTTCGAGAAAGAAAATAGGATTTTTTTAAACAGCTTACCTGTAAAATCCTTTTCTTTCGAAGGACATCACGGGACACAGAGGTCCCGCCCCTCTTTTAATACAATATATTGCTTGGCTACAAAACTGAGGTATCCCTGCAAGGGGAGGGATTATATAGGGGGTTGAACTTCCTGATAGGGTGTGCCAGTGTCCAATCACCAGTGATACCTATATAACCCATCAGTAATTACTGTGGCTCTGTGTCCCGTGATGTCCTTCGAAAGAAAAGGATTTTACAGGTAAGCTGTTTTAAAAAATCCTATTTTTTCTCCCTGTGTAGTTACCAGTACGGGAAGAGAGCAGAAATATGCGCAAGAGAGACAGCAAAGACCTCACAGGGGTTCTAACCCTTTTCCACTCCATTTAACCCCTTTGCGCCGGTGCCTCCTGGCCCTTTAAGGGGCTTAAGATGCTGGGAGGCGAGGTTTATGATCGAGACCGCCAAGAGGTTAAGAATAAATGGTCGGTTCGCCCTTACCAAAGAACTGCCTTTGACTACACTTGAATAATGCCCTTTCTATAGGTGTAGGCCATTTACCTACCTCTAGAACTGCAAAAGCAAGTGCTAAGGGTAACCTGCAATAATGAATCCAAAAATCACAGTTCGCTAGAGAGTCCAGCCTTTAAACAGTTAATAGGATAATCACCCAAGTCCTGCGGTTCTCTGAATCAATGAGAATTGGTATCTGTGAAACATAAACAAGAGAGAATGCACCAGATCTGGTGCAATAAACCTTTAATAAAGAAATAAAAACAAACAATGTCGCATTCACAAACTTGAAACTTGTAACGGACACATCTACAGTGGGGATCGAAAGTTTGGGCACCCCAGGTAAAAATGTGTATTAATGTGCATAACGAAGCCAAGGAAAGATGGAAAAATCTCCAAATGGCATCAAATTACAGATTAGACATTCTTAAATTATGTCAAAAAAAGTTAGATTTAATTTCCATCATTTACACTTTCAAAATTACAGAAAACAAAAAAATGGCGTCTGCAAAAGTTTGGGCACCCTGCAGAGTTAATATCTTGTACTGCCCCCTTTGGCAAGTATCACAGCTTGTAAACGCTTTTTGTAGCCAGCCAAGAGTCTTTCAATTCTTGTTTGAGGTATCTTTGCCCATTCTTCCTTACAAAAGTCTTCCAGTTCTTTGAGATTTCTGGGCTGTCTGTCACGCACTGCTCTTTTAAGGTCTATCCATAGATTTTCAATAATGTTGAGGTCAGGAGATTGTGAAGGCCATGGCAAAACCTTCAGTTTACACCTCTTGATGTAATCCCCCATGGATTTTGAGGTGTGTTTAGGATCATTATCCATTTGTAGAAGCCATCCTCTCTTTAACTTCAGCTTTTTCACAGATGGCATCAAGTTACCATCCAAAATTTGCTGAAATTTTATTGAATCCATTTTTCCTTCTACTCGTGAAATGTTCCCTGTACCACTGGCTGCAATACAACCCCAAAGAATGATTGATCCACCCCCATGCTTAACAGTTGGACAGAGGTTCTTTTCATTAAATTCTGTGCCCTTTCTTCTCCAAACGTACCTTTGCTCATTCCGGCCAAAAAGTTCTATTTTAACCTCATCGGTCCACAGAACTTGTTTCCAGAATGCCTCAGGCTTGTCTCTATGTTCATTTGCAAAGTTCAAACGCTGATTTTTGTGGTGAGGACGTTGAAGAGGTTTTCTTCTGATGACTCTTCCATGAAGACCATATTTGTACAAGTATCTCTTTATAGTGGAATAGTGTACCACAACTCCAGTGTCTGCCAGATCTTTCTGGAGGGATCGTGCAGTCAAACCTGGGTTTTGAATTGCTTTTCTCACAATCCTGCAAGCTGTTCTGTCTGATATTTTTCTTGGTGTTCCAGATCTTGCTTTAACTTCCACTGTTCCTGATGACTGTCATTTCTTAATTACATTCCAAACAGAGGATATTGACATCTGAAAACGCTTTGCTATCTTCTTATAGCCTTCTCCAACTTTGTGAGCATCAACTATTTTCAGTTTCAGTTTTCTAGACAACTGCTTAGAAGAACCCATGGTGCTGATTGTTGGGGAAAGGTCAGATGAGTCTGGCCATTTAAAACCTTTGAGATTGACATCACCTGGTCTTCCCAGACAATGATTGAGAACAATCCATGACACTGGCATTCTCAGCTTTGCAAAGGGGGCAGTGCATGCTATAAATTCTGCAGGGTGCCCAAACTTTTGCAGTCGCCATTTTTTTGTTTTCTGTAATTTTGAAAGTGTAAATGATGGAAATAAAATCTAACTTTTTTTGACATATTATAAGAATGTCTAATCTGTAATTTGATGCCATTTGGAGATTTTTCCATCTTTCCTTGGCTTCGTTATGCACATTAATGCACATTAATACACATTGTTACCTGGGGTGCCCAAACTTTCGATCCCCACTGTAAATGTAAAACAGCGTCCCAGACCTCATGACACCGCTGTACATATATTTACATAGTCTAGTTGAAAAAAGACACAACTCCATCTAGTTCAACCAATAAAAGGGAAAAAAATCCTTAGAATTAAAAAAAAAAAAATCTTACAATCCTGTATACACAATCCTATACATACAGTTGATCAAGAGGAAGGCAAAAACACCAGCAAAGCATGATCCCATTTGCTCCAGCAGGGGAAAATATTCCTTCCCGATCCCCAGAGAGGTAATCGGATATACTTTAGAGCTCTTCCGCTGTCTCACAGGCGATCTACCGCATGGAGCAGCCGTGCTGCACGTTGGCACACCGCTACCTGCAGCGGGAGAACAGGATGCACCCAGCCACCGAACAAGCCGGCACCGTACCTAGTGGCTCGACTGGCTGACGGGGGGGGGGGGGGTTGGATGGGCTAGTGCAGGGGTGTCAAACTCAAATTCATCGGCGGCCGCATTGGCAGGATGGTTGCCCTCAAAGGGCCGGTTGTATCTGTAGGGCAGGGGTCGGGATTGCGCTATGTACAGAGTGCAGGGGTCAGGATTGCGCTTAATACAGAGTGCAGGGGTCAGGATTGCGATGCGTACAGAATGCAGGGGTCAGGATTGCGCTGCGTACAGAGTGCAGGGGTCAGGATTGCGCTTAATACAGAGTGCAGGGGTCAGGATTGCGATGCGTACAGAATGCAGGGGTCAGGATTGCGCTGCGTACAGAGTGCAGGGGTCAGGATTGCGCTGCGTACAGAGTGCAGGGGTCAGGATTGCGCTGCGTACAGAGTGCAGGGGTCAGGATTGCGCTGCGTACAGAGTGCAGGGGTCAGGATTGCGCTGCGTACAGAGTGCAGGGGTCAGGATTGCGCTGCGTACAGAGTGCAGGGGTCAGGATTGCGCTGCGTACAGAGTGCAGGGGTCAGGATTGCGCTACGTAGAATGCAGGGGCCAGGATTGTGCTACGTACAGAGGTCAGGATTGCGATACATAGAGTGCAGGGGTCAGGACTGTGCTACGTACAGAGTAAAGGGGTCAGGAGTGTACTATGTAGTGTGCAACATCTCATTTCCACCCCTCCTCCTTGGTTCTGACCTCTGCACCCATCACTCTCCTCCCATCCCCCACCTCTGCACACATCTGCCTCTACGTGGCCCCCCCCCACGTTTCCTCACATCTGCACACTCTCCTATCTTCCTACCTGGCCCAGCTCTGGTACAACACAAGTGCTTAAACAGCCCGCCCTCAGGACGCAGCCCGCTGGATGGAAAAAAAAATAGAGCTGTCAGCAATCACTCGCTGGAGGGACTGGGGAGGCGAGAGAGAGGAGGCGGAGACAGAGTGGCATCGGAGGCGGAGACAGAGTGACGGCAGACGCAAAGCTGAGGCAGGGGTGGGGACAGAGCGGAGGCAGGGGTGGAGGCGGAGACAGAGCGGAGGGGAGATGTTTACTCTTGTTGTCATGGAGACTGACCGCGCATGCACTAATACAAAGCTGCACCGCTTGCGGGACCGAGGAGGATGTTTTCCCTTGTTGCCTTGGATACCTGCAGAGAAAAAGAGGTAGCGGCCGGAGGCTGCTGTGCGGGCCACATGACAAGGCCTGGCGGGCCTGATTCGGCCCGTGGGCCTTGTGTTTGCCACCTGTGGGCTAGTGGATGCTGGGACAATGCATTTTAGAGGAGTGGTCTCCTTTTTCAAGTCTACTCAGCAATGATAGACAGTTCCTTATATGTCACAGCCCAATACCGGAGGACTTAACCCTTTTGAGGCCGGCAGAAGCTTGGCCTTTTACTCACATAAAAAAAAAAACGTTATCTGCCATTATTTTCTTGTGCAACATGCGTATAAAATTCATACATACAATTAAACATTAATTAAACAACTAAATTATATGAAAAAATGTATAAAGACAAATAATTATGCTCATATGCTTTTATGTAATTTAGCATATAAGGAACTATCTATAGTTGCTGGGTGGACTTGAAAAAGGAGCCTGTGTTTTGCCTTAATGCAGCCCTCCAGCAACACATATATTTACTAAAACTGTTGCACACAGAATCTGGTGCTGTGTATAGTAACCAATCCACTTCTAACTTCAGCTTTTTCAATTAAGCTTTGACAATGAAACCTAGAAGCAGATTGTTTACAATGCATCCTACCTGTTGCTCCATTCAGTTATTTTACATGAGCGTTCATTACAAGCTGTTACAATAAATTTGCTCTCCTCTGTTAAAGCGGAGTTCCAGTCCCCCAAATACTTTTTTTTTTTAAACACTCCTCCATACTTGTCTACACATATACAGCAACATTTAGATAATGTCATATGTGTGGTCCTTGTAGTTTGTTAAAATATTGGAATACTATACCAGAAGCAGGCAGGTTCCATGTCAGCTGTGGGCATCTGAAGCCCTCTTCTCTTAGTTTCTGGCAATCGGTGCAGCTGGCTACCCAGCATGCACCTCCCGATCTTGCGCCTGCACAGTAATGCCATTGTGCGATGCTCTCTTACTTTTCTTTCCAGTCTGGAAATAACGCAAAATTTCGTCAATAGGCGATTCGCATGGACTCCTGGGATACATGACGCCGATATCTCCTTGCGTTGTTGCGAATCACCTAGTGACGAAATGGCTGCAGCCAAAAGTGCTGCTGAAAATTAAAAAAAAAGGTATTTATTTAAGAAAAAAATAAATAAAATTACCATTTGTAAGAGCATTCCCAATGGCCATGAAATGGCTTGCACGTGTAGAAAATGGGTGGAACCCCGCTTTAGGCTCCATCTAAATGTACTTTAATTTTGACTAGAGTGGGGAAGAGGTAACATTTCTATCAGGTTTTTTTTATCTTCTGTGATTTCCCCCACTTTCTGTCCCTGGGGCACCTCTACAAGAAATCAGGGAGTAAATGTGTCACTGGGACAGGAAGGCGCAGATAGCAAAAAAAACATTGGCAGAAGTCCTAACTCTTCATCACTCACTCACATCACTTACTAAAAGTGTTGAAGAGATTTCTATCCTGGTAGAAAATAAGGGGGAGTTTGCATGTTCCCCCTGTGCCTGCGTGGGTTTCCTCTTTGTACTCTGGTTTCCTACCACACTCCAAAGACATGCTGGTAGGTTAATTGGATCCTGTCTAAATTGTCCCTAGTATGTATGAATGTGAGTTGGGGACCTTGGAGTGTAAGCTCCTTGAGGGTAGAGACTGATGATAATGTATATGTAAAGCGCTGCGTAAATTGACGGCACTATATAAGTACCTGAAATAAATATAATAAAATAAGGGGGAAACCGTCCATAAAAACCTAAGGTTCCAGCATTTTCCTGCTCTATCCAAAACCAAATACATTTTGGCTGGAGTTGGGCTTTAAACTGTAAGCAGGGTGCTCTTACAGTTTGGATCCTTTGACAAGTAAAAAGGCGCAATGCTCAGATACCTCAAAATGACAGTATGTAGTCCATAATAGTCCGATGGCAAATATGGGGGAGAAAATAGGAGAGAGTCTGTCAGGACTGCCACCACGGAGACCAGAGGTAAGTTCCAGTAAAACTATGAGAAAGACAAGGAGAGGGGCGCCTCTGAATATATATCAAATATATGCGACATGCAGTTCTACACCATCCGAACTGATGCCTGATGTGCTGCATCCTCCAAGTCTAAAGCGGACTGACTGCAACCTGTAGTCCCACCTCATCAGCCCAGAGACATGCCTGAACTCTACTTTACTTTCTTCCATGTGAGTGGATATTGTTTTTTATAATAAATTGTTATTTGATATATATTCAGAGGCGCCCCCCTCCTTGTCTTTTACAGTTTAGATCCAGCTACGCTATTATTGTTATAACTATGTTTTGCGCAGTCTTTTTAGTACAGCATAAAGCCTTGCAAAAAATGACATTTTTAAAGACATCCCAAATAATATGCATCACACAGGCCTGGATTGTGACATTGACATCCCAAAGACCATCCAGATGGTGAGGCAGCAGCGCTCGGGTATGGTGCAGACAGAAGCCCAATACAAATTCATTTATATGGCTGTACAGAAGTATATTGAGTCCAGGAAAAAATATCTGGAAGATGAACAGGTGAGTAAATGCCATTCCCACAGCAGCAGTAGCCGTAGATAGTAACATCTGCTTTAACTGTTTTTCCAATAGAAGTAACGACCAGTAAACCTAATATATGGTTCCAGCAATGACCTGCAAAATAAAGTCAATAAATAAAGAGGCTTTTAGGACAGTCTTTTTCCTTACTTAAGTGTAAGAAATTGCATCATTTATTGTGGAAAGTAGATTTTATTACCTCTAAAATAAGCAGCAAAGTATTTTTTAAAGGCTACGAATGTTACAAAGACTACAAGTATTTAATGTAGCTGGAAAATATCATACATGTACCCAAAGATGCAGGATAGCTTGCTATTCAAATATTGATTTTATTGCTTTAATAAACTGCAGGTTTCCAAGCTGAATAGACACAACAATTTTGCACTGAACACCATTTCTTCCTGTGATTACAGCTGAACTCTGGGTAAAATAAAAAATGCATTGCAAGGATTAAATCCTTACTTTGCCTAATCGGAGCCTAAAAAGCAACTATTATTATGTTATCCCTCACTCCTACAGGTTTCCTCCCAGCTGCACAGCTGGCCCTGCTTGGTCAGCCAACATCAACATGTACAATGCAGGACAAGCAATCCTACACTGTAAGCTAAGATGTTGAGAACCTGCCCACACAACCAGGAAGCCAGAGAGAATAGCCCCCAAGGAAGTGAGGACTGCTGGTCCTGCATTGTACATTAGGCCAAAGACCCTGCGGCTTTTTCTGTTCCCCTGGGGGACAAAACAACCATTTAAACCTTGCGTTTCGGGGAAGCCCCGCTGCAAGGGTCCATTTTTTATCTTTTCCTGTATTCAGCTTTATAATTATGTTGTTTAAAGTGATTCTGTGGTCAGGCTAAGGAGCTATAAGTATTTAAATAGTCATGAAAGAAAAGTATGGGATTGGGTTAGAAAAAAAAAATTATCCTCAACTAGGTGAATGCGGCATCGGCCCCATGCATTATCTGTCCCCCTCCGCTTCTCTACACTGGGAACTGAGTGATCAAATACCATTGATCACTCAGTTCTCCCCTCTGCTCTGAGCATGGAGCGGTGACTGTTAGTCACCAGCTCTCTGCTCTCCCCTCCAGTGCTCACTGGAGTGCTGGGCTGCGGGCTCAGCCTCCCAGCCGCTGGTCCAGGTCACATGAGTGCAAAAGTAACTGCACTCCTGTGATCCATAAGAGAAGTAGGGCCAAAATAGCTATGCTTCTCCTTTTAAATGGATTTAAACTACAATATTTCTAAAAATTTGCTATGAGGTATATTTTTGGTGGAAGAGACTTTAAATGCGTCTTCTGCAAAAAGAATTAAAAAAAGGAAAAAACGTTCTCTTCCTGCTAACCAGTTTTTCTTATTGTATATTGAATGCCACATACATGCAATGTAGTATACAATCCTGGTATTTTTCAGATATAAGAGCTGGTAGTTCGGACAATGTAACTCCTTTGCACACATGCACTAGAGTTATGTCATTAGTGAGCAGTAGTGACTGAAGAATAAATATGCTGGACCCAGAAAAAAAAACATGAAAAGATGGCAGCAGCAGTGAACAGGGAAAGTGGGGGCCTCACACCAGGGGAGGGCTGCTATAATTGTACATTATACCTGCACATTATAACAACTGCTTTAGGGACACCATGCCAATTTAAGCTCCATTTTAAAGAGCTTTAAAGGAGCTGTAGAACCACTAACCACTCTAGCTGCAGATAATTCAAAGCAATTCATACCCAAAGTTCACAACAGAAATACAGCAAATTTAAAGATTAGTTTCTCTTCAAATGTTTGCAGCCACAGAGGTAAGTGAGGATTTGTTTTTCAGCTTGCTAAGAAGGCATACAGTGAGGGGAAAGGGTTTTGATCCCCTGCTGATTTTGTACGTTTACCCACTGCCAAATACATGATTTGAGACAAACAATAAAAATACAATAACAATAAAAATATCCAGAAAAGCGCATTTAAAAAGTTATGCATTGATTTGCATTTTAATGAGTGAAATAAATATTTGATTCCCTATCAATCGGCAAGATTTCTGGCTCCCAGGTGTCTTCTATACAGGTAAGGGGCTGAGTTTAGGAGCACTCTCTTAAAGGGAGTGCTCCTAATCTCAGCTTGTTACCTGTATAAAAGACACCTGTCCACAGAAGCAATCAATCGGATTCCAGTCTCTCCACCATGGCCAAGACCAAAGCGCTGTCCAAGGATGTCAGGGACAAGATTGTAGACCTACACAAGGCTGGAATGGAATACAAGAACATCGGCAGTCAGCTTGATGAGAGGATGACAACAGTTGGTGCGATTATTCGCAAATGGAAGAAACACAAAATAGTTGTCAATCTCTCTCAGTCGGGGGCTTCATGCAAGATCTCACCTTGTGGAGTTTCAATGATCATGAGAACGGTGAGCAATCAGCCCAGAACTACACGGGAGAATCCTGTTATTAATCTCAAAGCAGCCGGGACCATAGTCACCAAGAAAACAATTGGTAACCCACTACGGCGTGAAGGACTGAAATCCTGCAGCACCTACAAGGTCCCCCTGCTCAAGAAAGCACAGAGCCCGTCTGAAGTTTGCTAATGAACATCTGAATGATTCAGAGGAGAACTGGGTGAAAGTGTTGTGGTCAGATGAGACCAAAATCAAGCTCTTTGGCATCAACACAACTCTCCATGTTTGGAGGAGGAGGAATGCTGCCTATGACCCCAAAAACACTGTCCCCACCATCAAACATGGAGATGGAAACATTATGCTTTGGGGCTGTTTTATGCTAAGCGGACAGGGCAATTTCACCGCATCAAAGGAACGATGGACAGGGCCATGTACCGTCAAATCTTGAGCGAGAAGCTCCTTCCCTCAGCCGGGGCATGACCATGGCTCGACCATGACCCAAAACACACGGCCAAGGCAACAAAGAAGTGGCTCAAGAAGAAGCACATTAAGGTCCTGGAGTGGCCTAGCCAGTCTCCAGACCTTAATCCCATAGAAAATATGTGGAGGGAGCTAAAGGTTCGAGTTACCAAATGTCAGCATCGAAAACCTTAAAGACTTGGAGAGGATCTGCCAAGAGGAGTGGGACAAAATCCCTCCTGAGATGTGTGCGAACCTGGTGGCCAACTACAGGAAATGTCTGGCCTCTGTGATTGCCAACAAGGGTTTCGCCACCAAGTACTAAGTCATGTTTTGCGAAGGGGTCAAATACTTATTTCACTCATTAAAATGTAAATCAATTTATAACTTTTTTGAAATGCGTTTTTCTGGATATTTTTGTTGTTATTATGTCTCTCACTGTTAAAATAAACCTACCATTAAAATTATGTCAGCCCATGTCAGTGGCCAAACATACAAAATCAGCAGGGGATTAAATACTTTTTCCCTCACTGTAAAGGCTGAAGAAAAATGCATCTCTTTAAATCCTATGGAACTCTTTACACTGGTCAGTTGAGTTTCAGGCTGCTTTTACACTAATTTGTTGTAAAATTGCATAATCTTCCGCTCTTTTAACTGAAAAACTGATCCAGTATGAAATGGCATGAACATGCACCAAATAGGCAACGAAAAAATGCATCAAGCGAGACTTTTAAAAGTGTAACTGACCGACATAAAAAATTCCATAGGATTTAAAGGAATGTATTATGTGTTTTTACAATGGAGGAGTGTAAAAGCAGGCAAAATTGCTATTTAAATGCAACTGAGAGGAAGATTTAAAGGGATGCCTTGTTCATGCATTTTTCTGTTTTTTTGTTTTTGTTTTTTTTTAACTGAAAAACTGATCCCTGTGAAAAAAAGTACCTATAAAAAGCCAATCATTTCTGATTAAGTAATGTCTGAGAAGCACACACCCATGCCCTACAAACTTTTGCTTGCACTATGCAGAATCTCCAGCAGATGATGGCAAGACAGCAAAAATACAAACAGGCTGCACTACGGTAAAGTATCCACAAGATGGTGGAGAATCAGTTTTTAGCTTCAGATTGGGTTCTGATAGTATATGCTTGAATGCCCATATCCTGGTCCTGGGTTTACTTTAAAGTTGCCTATTGGTTGGATATTCAATGGTCAGCCAGTCTCCAACAGGTACAGGTTTAGATGTCATGTTAGTTTGCTAGCAAGACTTATCTTTACCCCTCTTCCAAACATTTCCACCATTTATCTCATAGAAAGTATTTGCCAACTCCGCTTTTAACAGCTTGGGCCAATCCCTGAAAGCTGATATAAGATTACTTGTTGGAAACACATAGTGCAAATAAATATGTCCCAAAATTCTTCAGTGAAAAAATACCCCAAAAATGCTTTAGTGACAGCACTGCTTGCTCTTTGATATGCTGTCTTTGCTCTCCTTTGTTTCTTTTGTTTTTGTACTGAAGTATCTTCCTCCCTCTGGTTTTAACTGACACAGCTTGATCAAATAAAGAATTCACCATTTTTACACCTCCGTATTTCTATAATGCATATTCTTTAATAGAGGGGAAGGACAAACGAGCGGGACTACACCAATATTCAGTATCCACTTGGGGATAAGATGAGACCGAAAACGCCAACAGCTGCAGCCCCTAGTCAAGCACGGTAAGAACTTTATCTAGTATACTTTTCTTTCTTTTTATATCTTTTTTTCCCTTTTCTTTCTGTAAGATTTTTTTTTTTTGTATATGGTTTGCATCATAAATTGGCATACACATTGAGTGTGTTTTTAAATGCTCCTCGGCACTTCTAAGTTCTGTGGCAGTTTCCAGGTTGATTTTAGTGCTAAATACCTTCATAACAAAGAAAAAAGTGCACAGTTGCTCTTTGTCCACATGATCACATAATTTGCCACTTTGGTTGCTAAACCAAAATTTAAAGTGGAAATTCACTCTTTCAATCAACATTGAGTATTTTTAATACCTATGCTGCTAGCATTAGTAAATAGAAAGGTATAATACTTGTGTTAAACTTTTATTTTTAAATATTGCTTTAGTTACTTCCTGGTTTCCAGGTCTAGGCAAATGATGTCATACATACATCCCAGGAGTCTTCAGAAGGGGGGGAGGGGCTTTCCCAGCTAAGCACATCTTCCTGCCTGCATACCTGAGCTAAGGGGCAGATGGATTCAAGGAAGTAAATGCTGCCTAAAACATTTGCCCTTACTCAAGATGACCACAGCCAGAAATGCTAGGATTTTTTTTATTTCAAAGTAATTTCTCAGGCAAAATAAAGCATGGAGACATGGGTGGATGGGTGAATTTGCTTTAGATATTAAAAACACATTAAACAGTGTTTTTGGTTTGTGGTGCTCAGATGCAATCTAGTTCCGCTTTAACATATTTGCTTGCAAATTGCACATGTGAACTGGTGATATGATAACTCATATTTATTTTTTAAATTTCCTCCAAGAGAAAATATGTTTTAGTATTTTTTAATGAATGCATAACTGCATTTCTTGGTGTGTTTTTTTTTTATCTGCCTTGAGTTCAGCTTTTTGCACCTGTTATATACGTATTTGATACAATTAAAAAAAAGTCCCTTAAAGTGTAACTCCATCCAAAGATGTTCTATTTTGCTTTGAGTACATAAGGGAACATCTAGAAACTGTCGGGATGTTATT
Source organism: Aquarana catesbeiana (assembly GCF_042186555.1). Classification (NCBI taxonomy): domain Eukaryota; kingdom Metazoa; phylum Chordata; class Amphibia; order Anura; family Ranidae; genus Aquarana; species Aquarana catesbeiana. Next base: position 185,734,340 of record NC_133333.1, read on the forward strand.
GTTGTCCAAAACCCAGATTTATCTCATTCACTTGGTTGGTGTTGTAATCAAAGTAATCATTAAACTTTTTTTTTTTTTTTTTAGGTCTTTTTTTTTGTAATTTACACTTTTGATTTCTGCTCTGTTTTGTTGGCAGGGTTAGCGATGACTCCTCCTGTGTCTATCAGAATCTGAATATTAGAAGCACACATGTGTCAAGCACTAGCAATGCTGGCAGATAATCCTTTCCACTTGTACAGATGCACTGTTCCTGAAAAAGTAAGAGTTGCCTTTCATTGCCTGTCATGTATCCTGTTTGGGGAGTCACATGTAGTTAGAGCACAAATACAATTTGGGGGACATAATCTTGAAGATCAGCTTTAATGTATTTTCATCTAGCATATATTTTGAGCTAAATTTAAAATATTTAGCTCAAAGTAAAGTTTTGTGTGAATTTTTTTTTTTCCTTCACATGCTTTCTGTACCGTGTTTACCTTAGCATATCATACATTGTGATTTGTAGGTCCTTTGTATATCAAGTGGAGTAAAGCTTTGTATACACGATGAGAATATCGGAGGAATGAGCGTCCGTTTTCTTTTCTTTTTTTTTTTTTGCATGCTAGTATCATATCAAAAACCAATAGGTTACTAAAGTTCTGAAAATACTTCTACGACCGAATACAACTTCGGAAGTAATGTATTGTACTATTATGTACTCTTTCATTTCCAAGCATGCGTGGTCTTGGTCTTCCGATTATTTTTTCTTTAATGAACGAATCCTGAAGTGATCATACGAAAATCATATGTTCTGTTCTCATACGAGAAAATTTTTTGCGCTTGTCCCTTCAGATATTTTCGGGTGAACTGTCGTGATCGTCTCTCGAAAGCTGTGTACTAACGATCACATTATCAGACGATCACTCCAAAAGCGGTATTTTTCGGCATCATGTGTACTAGGCAATAAGTCAGCTTTCCTGAATAAAGAAGCATGTCCATAAACTATGGGGGATATGGTAGCTGATCTTCTATTATAAAAATGCATATTGATTGGCTACCATGCTGACATTATTGCTTTTATTAACTAGAAACAGTTATGCAAATAGAACTTTACTTTCTGGCTTCTAGTTTCCAGGTCCGTGACTTGGGAAAACAAAATCTGGCAACTAACTTTTTACAAAGCAGGTCTTTTTTTTTTTTAATCCGATTTTTATTTTTAAAAATTTTACAACAAACACCAACAACAAAAATCAAGGTTAAGTCGTTATTTTAAACAACAACATCTAGTTTTCCCATATTATTCAGTTACTTGAAAAGCTATTCATAGATAATCAAAAATATTCCGAAATTTGCAGGGATATTTGGAAGTGTTCAGAAATATTCAAAAACAAAGGAGGTCATTAACGTCAGCCCACATGTTTCTCTTAATAGATTACCGTTAAGAAATGCTGAGATAAAAAATTCAAGTGCATTTAAAGTATATTTGTTAATATTGGTGATAAGAATGGAAGAAGGTCCCTATCGTTCTCATTTGGAAATTATCTTTAATGACATAACATTTTGAGTAAAGACCCTGTTTAAAATTGTAAATGACTAGTCTGTGTCCTGTGAAATGTATGGACTGAATACAGTCATTAATCCTCACAGATTATTTATTGTGATGTGGGGAAAATAACACCTCTGGCTGACACATAGCAGAACTCTGCGAGGGATATAGCACTCTGCATAATCCGAGAAACAGTGGAGTTAATGTAAACCTATCATGATAGAAAAAGCGAAGCTGCCAATTGCTGACTAGTGAAGCCTAAAAATAAAATTAGTAATGTCACCTGTCATCATTTTCTGTTTTAGTAGTGTTTATTGAATTTTTAACATTTTACAGTTGGCGAAACATAGGAACAGAGAATGTGTAATCTCTACATTATGCTCAAAAAAACATTGTGCATAGAAGGCCTCGCAAGGCTATCGTGCAACGCAACAACACAAGCTACAGTATTAGTCTGTTTGAGAATATCCCATCAGAGGGGTACATTTAATAGGGTGTAGTCTTTGTGGTGGGCAACCAGGGGGGCAGAAAAGGGACAGTAACCAGGATAGAGCAGTGGGGGTATAGGGGGGAGACAGGACCAGGAAAGGGGGGGGTTGAGGAAAGGAGCAAGAAAGGCAAAAAGAGAGGGGGAGGATCAAGTGCTCACTGAAATGAGCATCCTGATGTCAACAACCTCATCATGAAAATTTACTTAATGAGGGGGGTATGGTCAAAATGTATTGATTAAAGAATGTGTAATCCAGGGCTCTTAAATTCTGTGGAATTTAGGTAGTCTGTCATCCAGAGTGGCCACCATTTTCCCAAATGTCATGCATAAGTTAATGTGGGATTTGATCTCCTCAAAGGGTATATTTGGTTTTCTCCAAGACCTAGCTGGGTAGGACCTTACCTGAATGGGCAAGCAGAAATCTGATTTAGTACAGTCGACGTCTGGCTTCTTATTCAGAAAGGCTTCCGCTATTTTTTTTTGTTTGTTTTTTTTTTTTAGAGGGGTCTACTTAGAACAGTGTAGACTGTCTGGTAGGTCCAAGACTAAACATTTCGGCTTTTCAGGCAATCCCACCAGATGTGTCTGAACATGCCATCAGCACTGCACACCCTAAAGCACTGGGAGGTCTCATGCCCCAAAAGGCACAAGGGAAATAGATACATTAAGCTTTCAATTGTTTTCTGTAGCTATAATGTGGATGGGACTTTTTAAAGTGTTGGTCCAAATGTCTGGCCAGTCTTCTGAAGATTCTAAATCTAGCTGAAACCTGACATATTTTTATCACAGCAAGATTACTGTAAATAAAGAAGTAATGTCAAGTTGTCTTTTGAAACAGATGCAAGTCTTGACAAGAATTTCTATCGAGTTTCCATATAGGAATCGACAAATAAAAGCCACCTAGGACTTAAAGTCATTGTTATTGATCACCTTGTAAAACAATCCATTAAGTTTAAAAATAGAAATGAAAGGCAAAGCATTTTTGTATAGATATAAAAAAAAACATTATAAATACTTTTTTTCCATTTATTATAAGGGAGTACCTTCCCTCTGTTCTCAGCTGCATAAAAAGATGGGGAGAGGAGAAACACCAGAACACTGATGTTCCCTGTGAAAGGCTGTGCAGAGGGGGCGTGTCAGAACAAGTGTGATCATTGGAGGAGAACAGCATAGCTAGAGAACTGACCACGGTGTGTTCTCCTGCTTCGTGTGGTCAGTTTTTAATAGGAAAGCAGAGGGACTGGCAGAAACACATATTTGATAATATAGACTGATCAGTGATATAAAAAGTGTCATGAAACCAAGCAACCAAAAACATTATAGAGGTGGTACATTAAAGTGGTTATTAAGACACTCCATAACCTTGCAAATATCCTCTCTGCTATATTAAATAATGCCTCTGAAATGAGGTACACAGCAGCATTTTTTTTTTAAAACACATACACTGGGGGCATTATTTAATATAGCAGAGGGGATTGTAGCAAGGTTATTGCGTTATGATATACAAAGCAGATTTGTTGCGCTAACAAAGAATAGTAAATAAAAGCTGCTAACTCAATACTGTTTGGTGCAATAACAAAAATATGGGGTATAGGTGTAGCGCTACACCTATACCCCATATTGCGTTATGATAGCAGCAGGGGGGGAGGGCTGGGGAGTAGACGGAGCTGAAAGGTAGGGAGGGGGGAGAGGACGGGGAAGAGGAGGAGAGAGCGGATGACAGAGGCACATAAACTGACCACGGTGTCAGGGCTCAGCAGCCATGATAAACCGTGGTCAGTTTACAGGGGGGAGGGCATAACCAGGCAGGATCAGACAGGTTTTTTTAGGTTATACAGAGGGCCAAATTACACACCACAAGCACTGTGCTGTGTAACATTCTTTAAGGGAACAGTAACCATTTTCTTTTCTTTTTTTGGGGGGGGGGGGGGGGGGTAACAAATGCTTTAAGGCTGGGTTCATACTGGTGTGATGTTAGACATCGCATGTGATTCGCACTGCACTGCTGTGCAGAACACATGCGATGTCTGTTCTATGCATATTCAGCCATACAGATTTGTATGGCTGAATTTGCATTACATTCGTACCAAAGTGGTGCAAGACCCTTTTTTTGGTCTGCACTGGAATCGGATTTCATGGGTGTTCATACTCGTGCGATCTGATTCCTGCATCATTTGACAGTTCGTACTGCGATATGCGAACCGATTTGGGGGTGTCATTAACTTTCTATTGACACTCGGTTCGCATAGGGCAGTGTGAACTGCTTGCGAGTCCTATGCGATGCGGGAACTGGCACTGGACTTGTGCTGGTTCCCACATCGCGCTAGTGGGAACTGGCATTCAAGGTACAAGTGGTTGCATATCTTTAAAATCTGCCTTGTTAGAATGCCTCCCCTTTGTACTTATTTGTGATTGTCCACCCCTTCTGCCAAGTAGCAGGAAGCGTCAATCATTATACAGTAAATAAAACACTTTTGACATTTTTTCTATGGAAATGTCAAAGGTTATCTTGTATCTTTCTCAATAAGCATTGGCTTTGCTTACATGTCTATAAATGTACAGTAGTCAATTTCCAATGTAGAGTGATGTAAATAACTGACACTGAAATGTTCTCTCCATACCTTTTTGTAGGATGGCACCTTTTGTCTCCAAGTCCCTGGCCAAGGCTGTCCGTGGTTGCCTCCAGCTCCGCAGCTTACTCTGCCTTGCCCCCGAGCCAGCTCCAGAAGGGGGTCGACAAGTGTGAGAAGGACGTGAGCTTGATGCACTTGTAATGGAGAACACTTCTACCGTAACTTATTACAAAAGAACAATCTTTATTTGCCTCAGTTGGTTTGGCATAGTATTTATTTAAGTGCCTCAGAAAAAGCAACTGAGTTTTAAATCCTTTTATTTGTTACTTTTTTTGTTTTACTTGGTTTTGTAAAAATGTGTAATAAAAAATATTTAAAAAAAAATAAGATGATCTGTTTTCACTCACTATACATATGAGTGTTCTAGCAGAGTGTTTTTTGTATAGTTAGAATAGACTTCACTTGTATCATTGTAGTGTACAAAATACGCAGAAATGGTGCCACCGCTAGCTATGGCTCTTGGATGAAAATAAATTAATCAGCTACCGGTACAGAAGAAGAGAATTGCTTTGGAAAGTCAAAGGAATTGAAAGTAAAGCCAGAAGAGATCATCTGAAGCAAAGAGGAGCTAGATGTGCTTTCATGGCAATCAGATGCTTCTCTCCTATCAGTTTGTACTATCCCTTACAAAGACTTGCTTGCCAAAATGTTTCTTTCTATAATAAATGGTAACTACAAAAGGTGTGCCAATTCCTTAAGCCTAGCACACACCAATAGTTTTTTTTTTCATTCAACCCAGCAGGGCTGAACAAAAAAAACCTGACAGCTCTGGTCGGAGCTGCTGCACTAACTATCCGACGGGACAGTGATTTCCCCTGATGTTCTATTGTGTCCTGACAGGGGGGCGGCCCCCCCGCCAAAACACTCCAGTCAGCTCTCTCAGCCATTGGCTGAGAACGCTGTTCAGGAGCCGGTCAGCAGACCTTTTTTGGTCATGCCACTTTGACAGAAGCCGGCCGCTCCTGTAGGACCGACTGCAGTACATACAGGGCCGAACGTGGGCTAGTTTCTATTAAATCAGCTGATGCCGCCTGACATTCGGCCCCTGTGTACTAGGCTTTAACTGGATAATAAGTGGTGCTCAGTAATATTTGGCACAGTTTGATTGTAGTGCAGTCAAAAAAGGCAGCCCCCATGCAGCAGAAAAATATTGGCAGCAGAGGGTGGCAGGACCTGGGACAACAGCCTAGACATGGGGGGCAAGTGTCCAGGGTGCCTGGCATTAAATTTCCGCTTACATTTGCTTGAATACACCACAAAACATATTAGAATTATCAATTGAGGATTTTAACTACTTGCTGACCGCCCGCTGCAGATTTACTGTGGCAAGGTGGCACGGCTGTGCGAATCAACTTACCCTAGTGGTCGCCCACACCGATTGGCCAGAGGGGGAGCCAATCAGCGGGTCCGGCGGACGCGATGTCTGCCGGCCACCCTCGATCGTTCCCCACAGAGGCAGACTGGGGAGGTCTGCCTATGTAAACAAAGCAGATCGCCGTTTTGACAGGAGAGGACATAGCGATCATGTGTTACTGCTAAGCAGGAGCACTGATCTTTGTGTTGTCCCAATCAGTTCATCCCCCACACAGTTAGAAAACGCTCCCAGGGAACACATTTAACCCTTTGATCGCCCCTGGTGTTAACATCTTCCCTGCCAGTGTCATTAGTACAGTAACAGTGCATATTTTTAGCACTGATCACTGTAATAATGTCACTGGTTCCCAAAAAAGTGTCAGGTGCCTGATTTGTCCTCCACAATATCGCAGTCCCACTAAAAAATCGCTGATACAAAATACAATACAAAATTCCATTAAAATATCCCATAGTTTGTAGACGCGATAACTTTTGCGCAAACCAATCAATATACACATATTGGGATTTTTTTTTTTTAACAAAAATATGTAGCAGAAATTTGAATTTTCTACATTTTTTTATTAGATATGTGTTATAGCAGAAAGTAAAAAAAAAAATGTTTTTTTTCAAAATTGTTGCTCTATTTTTGTTTATAGCACAAAAAATAAAAACTGCAGAGGTGATCAAATACCACCAAAAGAAAGCTCTATTTGTGGGGAAAAAAGGACATCAATTTTATTTGGGTACAGTGTCTCATGACCGCGCAATTGTCAATTAAAATAACGCAGTGCCATATCACAAAAAATGGCCTGGTTAGGAAGGGGGTAAAACCTTCCGGTCTTTAAGTGGTTATTTTTTTAAATCCACCCATCAGCCATAACATTATGACCACCCATCTAATATTGAGACTCATTGAGGCATGGACTCCACTTGAGCTCTAAAGGTATGTTGTGGTATCTGGCACCAAGCCGTCAGTAGCAGGTCCTGTGAGTTATAAATCCACAGATAAACCGCACTTGCAGCGGAGAAAGAGCAGCTCACCCTATATCCTGATAAGCAATATAACCCCAAATTGTGTGTCCGAGACCGCGCTAAATCTCAAACATTATTACAATAACCAAACCAATGAAATTCCAGTCACTGTGAATATTTCTACAAAAAAAGTGTGCACCAATGATAAAGCATGTGTAGTCTACTTTATTTAAGCAATGTCTATTGCACGCATTTTCATCTGCAAATAAAGCTTGAACCCAAATACAGTGCAATAAATAATACAGGTAAAAAATACTAGTTCTTGGTGCTGCAATCCAGATAAACCCAATCTGAAAATCCTGCTGACGGTCTGCAACCCCCCGATGACGTCTGTTTACCACGAAATGCATTGGTGTGGCCGGTATATAGCGACATCATTACACATGTTGGAAGTATTGATTGGGATTGCAGTGGATTCCACTTGTTAAGCACTGTTGACTTTATTTACACTTTGGGGGTTATTTACGAAAGGCAGTTCCACTTTGCACTACATGTGCACTTGGAAGTGCAGTCGCTGTAGATCCGAGGGGGAAATGCAAGGAAAATAAAAAACAGCATTTTAGCTTGCACATGATTGGATGATAAAATCAGCAGAGCTTCCCCAAATTTTAGAGCTACCCTTTAGATTTACAGCGACTGCACTTCCAAGTACATTTGTAGTGCAAAGATTACCTCATTATCGCAAGGTAAGAGGCCACTCTCACTAGTGTGTTTGGCACATTTGAATATTTATTGCACAAAGAAGAAAGAAATCTATTGCAATTTGCATACTTGTCTTAGAACGAAGTGCCTGTACCGCCTCCTGGTTGCCGCTGAGGGAGCTGACATGTTCCCTCAGCGTTTCTTCCGGGTTCGCGGCTCCAGCGCTGTGAGTGGCTGAAGCCGCAATGAAGTCCTCATTCCGGCGAGGTCCGGCAGCATCCGCCAGACCTTCAGAGCACATGCACCGCTGACGTCAGCGGCTGCACGCAAGGTGAATATTCATTTTACCTACAGGTAAGCCTTATTATAGGCTTACCTGTAGGTAAAATTGTGAAAGCGGGGTATAGAACCGCTTTAAGTTGAATTTGTATGTAAGTTGGAGCAGGCACATTTTTAACCACTTGAGCCCCGGACCATTATGCTGCCTAAGGACCAGAGGTCTTTTTCCAATTTGGCACTGCGTCGCTTTAACTGCTAATTGCGCGGTCATGCAATGCTGTACCCAAACGAAATTTGCGTCCTTTTCTTCCCACAAATAGAGCTTTCTTTTGATGGTATTTGATCACCTCTGCGGTTTTTATTTTTTGCGCTATAAACGGAAAAAGACCGAAAATTTTGAAAAAAAATGATATTTTCTACTTTTTGTTATAAAAAAAATCCAATAAACTAAATTTTAGTCATACATTTAGGCCAAAATGTATTCGGCCACATGTCTTTGGTAAAAAAAATGTCAATAAGCGTATATTTATTGGTTTGCGCAAAAGTTATAGCGTCTACAAACTAGGGTACATTTTCTGGAATTTACACAGCTTTTAGTTTATGACTGCCTATGTCATTTCTTGAGGTGCTAAAATGGCAGGGCAGTACAAAACCCCCCCAAATGACCCCATTTTGGAAAGTAGACACCCCAAGGAAATTGCTGAGAGGCATGTTGAACCCATTGAATATTTATTTTTTTTGTCCCAAGTGATTGAAAAATGACAAAAAAAAAAAAAAAAAAAAATATTTACAAAAAGTCGTCACTAAATGATATATTGCTCACACAGGCCATGGGCCTATGTGGAATTGCACCCCAAAATACATTTAGCTGCTTCTCCTGAGTATGGGGATACCACATGTGTGGGACTTTTTGGGAGCCTAGCCGCGTACGGGGCCCCGAAAACCAATCACCGCCTTCAGGATTTCTAAGGGTGTAAATTTTTGCTTTCACTCTTCACTGCCTATCACAGTTTCGGAGGCCATGGAATGCCCAGGTGGCACAAAACCCCCCAAAATGACCCCATTTTGGAAAGTAGACACCCCAAGCTATTTGCTGAGAGGCATATTGAGTCCATGGAATATTTTATATTTTGACACAAGTTGCGGGAAAGTGACACTTTTTTTTTTTTTTTTTTTTTTTTTTCATAAAGTTGTCACTAAATGATATATTGCTCACACAGGCCATGGGCATATGTGGAATTGCACCCCAAAATACATTTAGCTGCTTCTCCTGAGTATGGGGATACCACATGTGTGGGACTTTTTGGGAGCCTAGCCGCGTACGGGGCCCCGAAAACCAATCACTGCCTTCAGGATTTCTAAGGGTGAAAATTTTTGATTTCACTCTTTACTGCCTATCACAGTTTCGGAGGCCATGGAATGCCCAGGTGGCACAAAACCCCCCCAAATGACCCCATTTTGGAAAGTAGACACCCCAAGCTATTTGCTGAAAGGCATGGTGAGTATTTTGCAGCTCTCATTTGTTTTTGAAAATGAAGAAAGACAAGAAAAAACATTTTTTTTTTTTCTTTTTTCAATTTTCAAAACTTTGTGACAAAAAGTGAGGTCTGCAAAATACTCACTATACCTCTCAGCAAATAGCTTGGGGTGTCTACTTTCCAAAATGGGGTCATTTGGGGGGGTTTTGTGCCACCTGGGCATTCCATGGCCTCCGAAACTGTGATAGGCAGTGAAGAGTGAAATCAAAAATTCACGCCCTTAGAAAGCCTGAAGGCGGTGCTTGGTTTTCGGGGTCCTGTACGCGGCTAGGCTCCCAAAAAGTCTCACACATGTGGTATCCCCGTACTCAGGAGAAGCAGCAGAATGTATTTTGGGGTGTAATTTCACATATTTCCATGGCATGTTTGAGCAATATATCATTTAGTGACAACTTTGTGCAAAAAAAAAAAAAAAAAAAAAAAATTTGTCTCTTTCCCGCAACTTGTGTCGCAATATAAAATATTCCATGGACTCGACATGCCTCTCAGCAAATAGCTTGGGGTGTCTACTTTCCAAAATGGGGTCATTTGGGGGGGTTTTGAACTGTCCTGGCATTTTATGCACAACATTTAGAAGCTTATGTCACACATCACCCACTCTTCTAACCACTTGAAGACAAAGCCCTTTCTGACACTTATTGTTTACATGAAAAAGTTTTTTTTTTTTGCAAAAAAATTACTTTGAACCCCCAAACATTATATATTTTTTTAAAGCAAATGCCCTACAGATTAAAATGGTGGGTGTTTCATTTTTTTTTTTCACACAGTAATTGCGCAGCGATTTTTCAAACGCATTTTTTGGGGAAAAAACACACTTTTTTTAATTTTAATGCACTAAAACACGCTATATTGCCCAAATGTTTGATGAAATAAAAAAGATGATCTTAGGCCGAGTACATGGATACCAAACATGACATGCTTTAAAATTGCGCACAAACGTGCAGTGGCAACAAAATAAATACATGTTTAAAAGCCTTCAAAAGCCTTTACAGGTTACCACTTTAGATTTACAGAGGAGGTCTACTGGAAAAATTACTGCCCTCGATCTGGCCTTCGCGGTGATACCTCACATGCATGGTGCAATTGCTGTTTATGTTTGACGACAGACCGCCGCTTGCGTTCGCCTTAGCGCGAGAGCAGGGGGCGACAGGGGTGTTTTTTTTTTTTTTTTTTTTTTTCTTTATTATTTTTTTGCTTTTTTAATCTTACTTTTAAACTGTTCCTTTCATATTTTTTTTTTTAATCATTTTTATTGTTATCTCGGGGAATGTAAATATCCCCTATGATAGCAATAGGTAGTGACAGGTACTCTTTTTTGAAAAAATTGTGGTCTATTAGACCCTAGATCTCTCCTCTGCCCTCAAAGCATCTGACCACACCAAGATCGGTGTGATAAAATGCTTCCCCAATTTCCCAATGGCGCTATTTACATCCGGCGAAATCTAAGTCATGAAATACTCGTAGCTTCCGGTTTCTTAGGCCATAGAGATGTTTGGAGCCACTCTGGTCTCTGATCAGCTCTATGGTCAGCTGGCTGAATCACCGGCTGCATTCTCAGGTTCCCTGTTGAGACAGGAGAGCCAGAGAAAAACACGGAAGACGGTGGGGGGGGGGGGGCATTCCCTCCCACGGCTTGTAAAAGCAGTCTAGAGGCTAATTAGCCGCTAGGATTGCTTTTACATGAAAGCCGACCGCTGGCTGAAAAGAATGATACCAAGATGATACCTAAACCTGCAGGCATCATTCTGGTATAACCACTCAAAGTCGTGAATGGCGTACCTGAAGACAAAAAAATGGTTAACAATGGTTAACAATAAAGCACAGTAAAGTGTAAATAATTACACACCTGAAAAACAAACATGATAAAACATAATAACAATAACAATAACAATAAAACATTGCAGAATAGAATACAGTAAAAAAGAGCAGAACAATAGAGAGAGAGAATAGAGAGAGAGAGAACAATAAAACAACAACTATTTTTTTTTATTTCATATTTTTTTTTTTTTTTTACACTTTTTTTGTAACTAACTTTTATAACTGTAACCGGTTCCAGGTTCGGGTCTCTCAAAATGCGATGGCATCTTGGGAGACCCTGTGAAAGTGTGCCTAGTCTGTGCAATGCTGTACCCTACGCTAATACTCAACTAGTGAATGGTAGCGTTCAAAACATTCACCAATGCAAAGACCAGGATTGTCAGGACAGGAGGGACAATAATAGCGGGTGTCACGCCTATATCCGCGCTTGCTGCAGACACAACATCTTTTTTGGGGGTTCGTTGGGTAGGGGTACTCGGGAGGACATAAAAATGCCTCTCATGCAGCCGACTGCATTTGGTTGGGGATGTGAATGGGGGAAGTACGGGCGCTGCAGAAGCGGTGGGTTCCCAATTAGGATTGGCGAATGCAGCAGGAAGGGCACTATGGGCACGATGGGCCTGTGTTTGTCTTTTTGGTGGCAGCGGGACACTACTTGTGCTTGCCACCTCACCAGCTTCAACTGCACTTATGGGACTCGCCACGTCACCAAGTGTTACTGCAGTGCTGGTTTGACTACGACCGGGGTGTACTAGGCCGCTGGCGCTTGCCAGTTCACCAAAACGCTACCAAAAAACGTTAGCGATCGCAGGGATCAGGCCTGACTCTGCGAACGCTGCAGTTATGCGTTTAGTGTTTTGTAAGTGACAGTGATCGATCGATACTGCACTTGGGTGGGCTGGGCCGGGCCGGGCGGAGGGGCAAAACGCAGGTGCTAGCAGGTATCTGGGCTGATCCCGCTAACACTGCGTTTTTGGGAACCCTAAACTGCTGGTGACGCTAGTATAGATCTGATCGGATCAGATATTGATGCGATCAGATACTATACCACTAAGGGAGGTGTACGGTGCGTGCGTGGGTGTTAGCGGTACTGGCGCTAATCTGACGCTGCCTGGGGCTGGTGCTTGCCAGTTCACCAAAACGCTACAAAAAAAACTGTTAGCGATCGCAGGGATCAGGCCTGACTCTGCGAACGCTGCAGTTATGCGTTTAGTGTTTTGTAAGTGACAGTGATCGATCGATACTGCACTTGGGTGGGCTGGGCTGGGCCGGGCGGAGGGGCAAAACGCAGGTGCTAGCAGGTATCTGGGCTGATTCCGCTAACACTGCGTTTTTGGGAACCCTAAACTGCTGGGGACGCTAGTATAGATCTGATCGGATCAGATATTGATCCGTTCAGATACTATACCACTAAGGGAGGCGTATGCTGCGTGCGTGGGTGTTAGCGGTACTGGCGCTAATCTGACGCCTGGGGCTGGTGCTTGCTAGTTCACCAAAATGCTACCAAAAAAACTGTTAGCGATCGCAGGGATCAGGCCTGACTCTGCGAACGCTGCAGTTATGCGTTTAGTGTTTTGTAAGTGACAGTGATCGATCGATACTGCACTTGGGTGGGCTGGGCGGAGGCACAAAACGCAGGTGCTAGCAGGTATCTGGGCTGATCCCGCTAACACTGCGTTTTTGGGAACCCTAAACTGCTGGGGATGCTAGTATAGATCTGATCAGATCAGATATTGATCCGTACAGATACTATACCACTAAGGGAGGCGTATGCTGCGTGCGTGGGTGTTAGCGGTACTGGCGCTAATCTGACGCTGCCTGGGGCGACGCATATCACCGCCGGGCGATCAGGGGGCTAAACCTTTATTTGGTAATAAACGGCGGGTGCCCTGACACTATAAAAAATAAACAAACTAACCAGCATCAACCGTAACAGTTATACGGTGATCAGTGGTGAAAGGGTTAACTAGGGGGCAATCAAGGGGTTAAAACATTTATTAGGTAGTATATGGGGGTCCCTGACGCTATAAAACGCTGACGGCGAACCTAAATATTTACCTCACTAACTAGCGTCACCAGCGACACTAATACAGCGATCAGAAAAATGATCGCTTAGTGACACTGGTGACAGGGGGTGATCAAGGGGTTAAAACTTTATTAGGGGGGGTTAGGGGGGTACCCTAGACCTAAAGGGGGGTAGTACTCACTGTCCCAACACTGTAACTGTCACAAACTGACACTATGCAGTAATCAGAAAAAAAAAAAAAAAAAAAACTGCTGGTGTCAGTTTGTGACAGGGGGGGGGGGGTGATTGGGGGGGGATCGGGGGGCGATCGGGGGGGGGATCGGGGTGTTTTGTATGCCTGGCATGTTCTACTGTGTGTGTGTGTGTTGGTGCACTCACATAGATGTCTTCTCTCCTCGGGCCGGAACGGAAAATACCGACCCGAGGGGAGATGACATCACTTCCTTTGCTGCTGTTTAGCATACAGCAGCAAAGGAGTGTTTTCATTGGCCGGCGGCGATCGCGAGGGGGGGGCCACGAACGGATGGTCTCCCCCTCATCACCGATCGCCGCTGGACAAAAGACGACCGCCTCGGGCACCGGGGGGGGGTCCGATCGGACCCCCCACCCGCGGAAGGCAAATCACGTACCCTGTACGTGATTTTGCCTGTCCGTGCCACTTTGCCGACGTACATCGGCGTGAGGCGGTCGTCAAGTGGTTAAGGTGTAACTCCAGCCCCAAAAAAAAAAAAAAAAAAAATTTTAAGGTTTTTTTGATATCATAGGGAAGGGCTAACACCCCTGTAACATTTGGTGATCTAAAATGAATATGCGCTATGGAAAAAAAACTAGAGGAAATGCTACAGCCTCCACTTATAGCCCAGTCCCCATGTGTGCGGGTAATGTAATTACAATATACAATGGGGACAGAAAGTATTCAGACCCCCTTACATTTTTCACTCTTTGTTATATTGCAGCCATTTGCTAAAAACATTTAAGTTCATTTTTTTCCTCATTAATGTACACACAGCACCCCATATTGACAGAAAAACACAGAATTGTTGACATTTTTGCAGATTTATTAAAAAAGAAAAACTGAAATATCACATGGTCCTAAGTATTCAGACCCTTTGCTGTGACACTCATACATTTAACTCAGGTGCTGTCCATTTCTTCTGATCATCCTTGAGATGGTTCTACACCTTCATTTGAGTCCAGCTGTGTTTGATTATACTGATTGGACTTGATTAGAAAAGCCACACACCTGTCTATATAAGACCTTACAGCTCACAGTGCATGTCAGAGCAAATGAGAATCGTGAGGTCAAAGGAACTGCCTGAAGAGCTCAGAGACAGAATTGTGGCAAGGCACAGATCTGGCCAAGGTTACAAAAAATTTCTGCTGCACTTAAGGTTCCTAAGAGCACAGTGACCTCCATAATCCTTAAATGGAAGACGTTTGGGACGACCAGAACCCTTCCTAGAGCTGGCCGTCCGAGCTATCGGGGGGAGAAGAGCCCTGGTGAGAGAGGTAAAGATGAACCCAAAGCTCACTGTGGCTGAGCTCCAGAGATGCAGTCGGGAGATGGGAGAAAGTTGTAGAAAGTCAACCATCACTGCAGCCCTCCACCAGTCGGGGCTTTATGGCAGAGTGGCCCAACGGAAGCCTCTCCTTAGTGCAAGACACATGAAAGCCCGCATGGAGTTTGCTAAAAAAACACCTGAAGGACTCCAAGATGGTGAGAAATAAGATTCTCTGGTCTGATGAGACCAAGATAGAAGGTTTTTCGCCTTAATTAAGCGGTATGTGTGGAGAAAACCAGGCACTGCTCATCACCTGTCCAATACAGTCCCAACAGTGAAGCATGGTGGTGACAGCATCATGCTGTGGGTGTGTTTTTCATCTGCAGGGACAGGATGACTGGTTGCAATCGAGGGAAAGATGAATGCGGCCAAGTACAGGGATATCCTGGACGAAAACCTTCTCCAGAGTGCTCAGGACCTCAGACTGGGCCGAAGGTTTACCTTCCAACAAGACAATGACCCTAAGCACACAGCTAAAATGGCTTCACAACAACTCCGTGACTGTTCTTGAATGGCCCAGCCAGAGCCCTGACTTAAACCCAATTGAGCATCTCTGGAGAGACCTAAAAATGGCTGTCCACCAACGTTTACCATCCAACCTGACAGAACTGAAGAGGATCTGCAAGGAGGAATGGCAGAGGATCCCCAAATCCAGGTGTGAAAAACTTGTTGCATCTTTCCCAAAAAGACTCATGGCTGTATTAGATCAAAAGGGTGCTTCTAATAAATACTGAGCAAAGGGTCTGAATACTTAGTACCATGTGATATTTCAGTTTTTCTTTTTTAATAAATCTGCAAAAATGTCAACAATTCTGTGTTTTTCTGTCAATATGGGGTGCTGTGTGTACATTAATGAGGAAAAAAATGAACTTAAATGATTTTAGCAAATGGCTGCAATATAACAAAGAGTGAAAAATTTAAGGGGGTCTGAATACTTTCCGTCCCCGCTGTAGGTGGATATGGTGCTGCAATTTATCTTGAATAAAAGTTGCCATCCTTAACCACGTCCGGACCACCCGCCGTCGTTATTCGTCGGTACTATGATGTTGCATACTGTTGTTATGGCAGCATATAGCTGCCATAACTCTGGTATTTTCTGAAACGGCAGGCAGTCCGCTTTAGGGTAAAAGTGGTCTCTGTGGCGGATTTGCAGCAAGATCACTTTTATCAGCGGCAGGAGAGGTGCCCACCCGCCACGTTCTGGTCGTCTCCACCACTTAACAGAGCCGTCGGTAGTGGCGGAGACGATCTGATTCTTTCCCCTCAGAGTCACTGTGTCGAGTGAGAGAATGATTGCCCCCATTCGACTCAATGACGGAAGTGACGTTAGATGTCACTTCCGCTCAATGGCCTTAGAGCGACATTTTTTTTATTGAAAAAAAAAATACTTTTTTTTTTTTTTTTTTTTTTTATTGCATTTAAGTGGAAATGTTAGATCTGAGATCTTTTTAACACCAGATCTCATATTAAAGAGGTCCTGTCATGTTTTTTTCCTATTACAAGGGATGTTTACATTCCTTGTAATAGGAATAAAAGTGATCCAGGGACAGTGTAAAAAAAAAAAAAAAAAGTAAAATAAGCAAAAAAAAAAATTTTAAGCGCCCCGTCCCTCAGTGCTCACGCGCAGAAGCGAAAGCATACGTAAGTCATATGTAAACGGTGTTCAAACCACACATGTGAGGTATAGCCACGATCATTAGAGCGAGAGCAATAATTCTAGTAAAAGACCTCCTCTGTAACTCAAAACTGGTAAACTGTAGAGAATTTTAACCGTCGCCTATGGAGATTTTTAAGGGTTAAAGTTTGTCGCCATTCCACGAGCGGCGCAATTTTGAAGAATGACACGTTGGGTATCAATTTACTCAGCGTAACATTATCTTTCACAATATAAAAAAAGAATGGGCTAACTTTACTGTGCCCTTATTTTTTTTTTTTATTTTAAAAAGTGTATATTTTTTTTAAAAATTGTGTTTGTAAGACCGCTGCGCAAATACGGTGTGACAAAGAATTGCAACGACTGCCATTTTATTCTCTGGGGTGTCTAAAAAAGAAAATATATAATGTTTGGGAGTTCTAAAGTTATTTTTCTAGCAAAAAAAAAGTGATTTTAACTTGTAAACAACAAGTTTGAAAAATAAGTCTGGTCCTTAAGACCCCTTTCACACTGAGACAATTTTCTTCAGCAATGGAGTCTTGCATGGTGAGCTTGCACACAGGCCATGGCGGTTGAGTGCATTACTTATTGTTTTCTTTGAAACAATTGTACTTGCTAACGTCTTTCTGAAGCTCTTCACAAGTGATCCTTGGCTCTTGGACAACGCTTCTGATAATTCCTTTTCACAAATTTTGTCAGAAATCTTGCGAGAAGCACCTGGTCCTGGCTGATTTATGGTGAAATGATGTTCTTTCCACTTCCAGATTATGGCCCCAACAGTGCCCACTTGAACATTCAGAAGTTTGGAAATCCTTCTGTAACCAATGCCATTAGTATGTTTTGTAACAACAAGGTTGCGGTCTGGAGAGAGCTCTTTGCTTTTACCCATCATGAGATGTTTCTTGTGTGACACATTGGTAATGAGACACCTTTTTATAGTCATCAGTTGAGACTGAACCAGCTGATATTAATTAGCACTGACAAGGGGCAGGATTGCTTTCTAATTGCTGCTAGATTTCAGCTGGTGTTTTGGCTTTCCATGCCTTTTTTGCACCTCCCTTTCTTCATGTGTTCAATACCCTTTCTTGTGTCATTCCATTTTATTACACATAACTTCCTTTCTGAACTTATTTGTTTTGGTTTCTTTGTATGTATGAATTGCATGGGTTGTTACTGACATGTAGTTGAAACTCCATGTCAATCGCACCATTACAAATATATTTACCTAGAAAAATGGTGACGTTTTCAATACTTATTTTACCCGCTGTATATGGCATAGCTGTGATCTCTTCAGTGTCCGTGTACCAAGACTGCTTACTTCTCAGGATTGGACAGCACAGCACAGGGTAGGCAGAGCGTGCAGTGGCAAAGGAGACAGACCAAAGATCTTGAAAAGCTCACTCTCTGCCATATGTCAATGCACCCTCATTCACCCCCTGCCACCTCCACTGCAAGGCTGCACTGCTGACACAATGGTACACAAGCCTTATACTTACAAGAGGGCTGCCTGCACCCCCTGTTAACAACCCTGCCTATCTAGGGAAAGCCACAGGATGGTACCAGTGTATAAATAAGTGGGCATAGGTATCCGAATATTGCTTACTCCTAGTGCTTCATAGACCTGGGCAACTATCAGTCTTGGGATGATGGCACACAATTGGACTGTACAATCTATTTGATTTTGGTTATTCATGAGAGAATGATAGAGTTTGCTGTTACTACTCTCTCCTTTTCAGAATGCTGCCTGCAGTCCCCCACGTTTGCAATGCATATTACAGTTTATCCCCCATACCTCTTATTGGGGTAATAATGAATTTAGATTTTTGATTATCTCAAAGGAAGAAAAAACAGTGGGCAACAAAAATGGGGAATGGGTGATAATGTTATAAGTACTTCCCTCCCATCACCACATCTGGGACAATCCACATATATGAATAATTATATGTATAAGTGACAATCGTGTATTGATGAGGTTCATGGTACTTACTGTATATTATCAAATATTTCCCTGTTATACTGTAAAATACTGGGGATGATACATTTACAATATTTGTTTAAAATTTAAACTCTGGAAGAAAAAACACCATTTAATTTATTTATTATTAGACTCCTTTCACCCTGGGGCCGCGTTAGCGCTAAAACACTGCTTGTTTTAGCGGCGAGGTAGCGCTGTTTAAGTGGTGCGTTTTGGCTGCTAGCAGGGCACTTTAAACCCCGAAGCGCTTTTGAAGCGCTGCCTATTCATTTTACTGGGCAGGGCGTTTTGAGAGTGCTAAATTCAGCGCTCCCAAACCGCCCCAAAGACGCTGCTCGCAATGCTGTATCCTGGCCTAGGCCAACAAGGCCCAAGCCTAGGGCAGCACTGTGCAGGGGGGCAGCACGGAAACAGTCCCTGCCAGCTTGTGCTACACTGTTAGTGTAGCGCCAGTCTTATGGGGCGGACTGGGCTAGATTAGTCTTATGGGGCGGATTAGTCTAGCTCCGCCATAAAGCGGCCGCACTGCTTCCGGTATGGGGGCGGCCGGCATTCTAATTTTGACTGTCCTATCATCCTGGACCACAAACCTTCCTCACTGTTCTATGTTTTCTGCTGCACCATTGGCATGGTTATATCTTCTTTGTACTACAGAAGCAAATACTCTTGCGCACAGGTGTGTAAGCTTAATGCTCCCAAGGGTTCTGAAAGGACAGTGAATTTCGGCCTTGCTGCTCTCCAGGATGGGATTATCCTAGTAGTAGACGATAAGAAAAAAGAAAGAGCGCACCGGCCTAGTGCATTATCCTTAGGATTAATTTATTAAAAACAAGATTAAAATCTACTCACAAAGGTTGGAAGAAAAAATCACACTGCTACCAGTGGATCAATCACTTTGCGACTGTGTACAGTTTCCAGGTCCTAGGAAGAGGACATACGAACCGCTGCTGGCTAACGCGTTTTGAAGGTGTCCCTTCTTCATCAGAGCCTTAGCTGTGCTAGTCTCTTGCACCTATTTATACATGTGTCCATCTGGGAAACTCATCTTAGATTGGTACTGGGACCCCTCCCTTAATTGGTAGGAGGTTCCAAAAAGGGGGGGTAGACCTCAGCCACATTGTTAAATAGTGATAATTTATTAGTTTATTGTATTCTATTTTATTTTATTTCATTCGATTCATTCTACTCCATTTCACTTCGCATGTGCATGCACACTGGGACTGCAAGTATCCAGCAATAGGCTGACCTAGATCTGTTGGTAAATATTGTACATCTAATAGTCCCAGATATAGCTATTGAGAATTGTCAAATATCCTAAAGAATATGCATATTGAATATTATGAGTATTATAAATTAAATGTTGCAATAAGGGAAGCCATAGCTCTCACCTTCACGAAGGACCCCCCTACGATGGCTGCAGCTACTCCGGCGTCCATAGCCGACAGCTTGCATCTAGTCTCGTCCCGATGCGCTGTCTCGGCGAGTGGAACGCACGCTGCGCCATCGCTTCCTGGTTGCGATCCACTAGGCGGAAGTGCGGTCATGCCATCACTTCCCGTGCGCCCATTGACGCACGGGGTTGATGTCTAATTGTAAACAATAGCCTCCATGTTACCGAGGAAAAAGATAGAGGGCAAAGCTAGACAAACCGTCAAGACAATGCATAAGAGGGATAGCATAAGGAGCACTTAGCTCACAGTGGAGCCTCTGAGGGGGGCAAAGTCATTAACTAATGATAACCGTACATAATGTTAGAAAACCGTATATATTAATCATAAAGATTGTACATATTATTAAAAACAGGGGGGAGAGAGAGAGCATAGACAACTAATATGTACATGTTATACACACATAGCGGAAGCATGTATACACATGCATGTGCAGCAGTATGCCATTAATTAATGGTGTTAATAGCAGTTAATTACAACTAGCACTATATCGTTGGAGCTATACCTGGTGCTCTTAGGCAAAGGGTGTATATGCACACAAATCGTGGATGCGCATGCCACTGAATATGGACATACAGTGAATCGATGTTTGAATGGATATAGTCGATGGTGACTAGCAAATAGAGATATATTTATAATTAAAAAGACTTGTATATACATGTATAAAAAGATGAGCAAGAGATGCACTATAGTTATATAATAAAATATATTAGTAAAAGATGTATATATAGTATACTTAGTAATAAGCACTTATAAGTAAAGATGTTCGTATGTATGTACAAAGGTATGCAAACCGATGTATCATACAGGTTATTGAAAACCACATATATTAGTTAAGCACATTATTTCGGATATTGTGATAACTGGAGTACCTCTATGTGAACATACAGAGGCCAATATATATACACACACACACACACATACATGTACTCCAGGGAAAGAGATAAAAAGATTAAAATAGAGATAAAACTGCAAATGCTGGTTCTGATATACTTTCTTGTGACAGAGGTATATAGAATAAAATAGGGCCACTAAAATTATACATATGCATAAGCCCATGTATGCTTTAGTCTAGTCGTACAATATGTGCATATTTTACATATTTTTTATGACTATCTTGTATACAGGGCATTAGACTAATATGATCTTTGAAACCTAAATCTCATAATTTGCAACCAGGAGGCGATGGCGCGGCGTGCGTTCCACTCGCCAAGACAGCTCATCGGGACAAGAGACTAGATGCAAGCTGTCGGCTAGGGCTGAAACAACTAATCGATTAATCGACAACTAATCGATTATGAAAATAATCGATGACTATTTTCATAATCGATTAATCGGCCAGTAACATAATGGGGTTAAAAAAAATTAAATTGAGCCTTTTATAGTACAAAAAGAGCAAATAATCGCTACTGTAAATGTTACTTTCACAGTTCTACAGTAAAAAAATGAACCCCTTACAATAGAGATTTGCTTTTTTTGTACTATAAAGGGCTAATTTTAGTTTTTTTTTAACCCCCATTATGTTACTAAACATCTTAGATGTGGTTCACATCTGTGTGTTTTTTGGTGCTTTTTGCAGAAACGCACTGCAGTTCATTTACATGGTTTCCTATGGGACACGTTCACATCTATGCTTTTTTTCAGCTGCTGCGTATTTGGAAAGGTTCAGGGACTTTTTTTATGTAAAACGGTGCTTTTTTGGTTCAATACACTTCAATGGAAAAGCTGCAGAAAAGCATGTAATGCGTTTTTGTAGCAATTTGTGTTTTTTAATCTGCCCAACAACAAATTGGGCCAAAAAATGCAAAAAAATGCAAATTGCAGCAAAATCACGTGCGCAAAAATCAAAACGCACAGCAAAAAGCATTGCAGAAACATATCAAAAGCAAACTGCATAGGTGTGCACCGAGCCTTATGCTGGCCACACGGATCAATTTTCAGAAGAGAATATTCAGACGAAAAATCTTTGTACATTCGCTGAATGAAAGAATGTTTGAAATTTTCACTTGTTTTTAACATTCTGTTTTTAAAATGAACGAATACCACATACACCGTCTGAAAATTCCTTTGACCAAGAAGTTTTCTATTTACAAATTGTCACCATGGTTGAAAATGAACGTCAATTTGACCCCACTAACAATTAAAAAATTGAACAAATGTTCTTAAAATGCCATTTTTTTTGAAGGAAGACATTGTTTGTTTTTTAAATAAAAAAAAATTGATCTCTGAGTCTGATGATATTTACCAGATTCACCCTTTTTTAATAGTATATATCCTCTAATAGCATATACAGTATATCTCTCCTCTAATAGTATATACACAGTATATCTCATCTAATTGTATATACATTATATCTCTTCTGTCTGTTATTCTCAGAGTGGATTAGATATGTTGCTCCCTAACCATATAGTTATTTATATTTACCACTGCATAGAGATATTTAAGAATAAATTGCCTTTTTTTAAAACTTTACATATTAACTAAATTATACACCACACTTTTTTTTTTTAAGCTTATCAACCGATTAATCGATTAATCGAAACAATAATCGGCCAACTAATCGATTATGAAAATAATCGTTAGTTGCAGCCCCACTGTCGGCTATGGACGTGGAGTAGCTGCAGCCATCGTAGGGGGGTCCTTCGTGAAGGTGAGAGCTATGGCTTCCCTTATTGCAACATTTAATTTATAATACTCATAATATTCAATATGCATATTCTTTATGATATTTGGCAATTCTCAATAGCTATATCCGGGACTATTAGATGTACAGTATTTACCAACAGATCCAGGTCAGCCTATTGCTGGATACTTGCACTCCCAGTGTGCATGCGCATGCGAAGTGAAATGGAGTAGAATGAATCGAATGAAATAAAATAAAATAACATAGAATACAATAAACTAATACATTATCACTATTTAACAATGTGGCTGAGGTCTACCCCCCCTTTTTGGAACCTCCTACCAATTAAGGGAGGGGTCCCAGTACCAATCTAAGAAGAGTTTCCCAGATAGACACATGTATAAATAGGTGCAAGAGACTAGCACAGCTAAGGCTCTGATGAAGAAGGGACACCTTCGAAACGCGTTAGCCAGCAGCGGTTCGTATGTCCTCTTCCTAGGACCTGGAAACTGCTACCAGTGGATCAATCGCTTTGCGACTGTATACAGTGTTATTTTTTTCTTCCAACCTTTGTGAGTAGATTTTAATCTTGTTTTTAATAAATTCATCCTAAGGATAATGCACTAGGCCAGTGCGCTCTTTCTTTTTTCTTATATCTTCTTAGTCCTCTCCATAAAATTATCAGAAGTTTGTGCTTAAAGTAGAACTATAGCCAACACTTTTTTTCCCCCATTTTGGATAGAGCAAAGGAGGGTTATAGCCCCTGTCAGTTTATTTTTTACCATCTCTGTCCCATTGCAGGGATGGCCAAACAGGAAGTGAGAGGAAATCTATTCAAATTAAGGGAATCCATTGCCCCCCCCCCCCAGGCCCTAAGAACTAGTGTCCCCACTCGAAAATTTCAGGGCAGGTCTTAAACAGCAAGGGGTGTGGCCTTGACAGGAAGGGGTGGGCCATATTTAAATTAGGGGGTGCACGAGTTTAGTCAGGCCTCTAGGGCAGCACAAAACCTAAATACACTACTGACTGCTTCCAGGACTTTTCCTAACGTCCCCCAAAAGCACCGCCCCAGTGTGAAAAGACACACTGAAATGAATAGGAGGCGATTTCTATCACTAAAATGCCTGAAAACCGCCTCAGCCTGAAAGGGGTCTTAATCTGCAACTAAACTCTCTCAATCACATTAACTATTTTAAATGTTTATGCTGCTAGCATGAGTAAATACATAAGAAGGTATATCATATTTACTTGTTTTAATCTTTTTTTTTTTTTTTTACATTTCTTCAGTTGCTTCCTGGATTCTGGCCTAGGCTAAAATGATGTCATACTTCCCAGGAGTCTTCATGGGTATTTTCTTCTTTCATCTGGAGGAGGGAAGGAGAGGCTTTCTCAGCTAAGCACACACTCCTGCCTGCATGCCTGAACTAAGCACAGATGGATTCCAGGAAGTAAATGCTACATGAATCATTTGCCCTTACTCAAGATGGTCATTGCTAAAAATGCTGGGGATGTTTTTCAAAGTGATTTCTCAACAAAATAAAGCAGGGAGACATGTATGGATGAGTGAGTTTACTTTGAATATTAAAGTATGGAATTTTTTTTTTATCCTATATTCATACTTACCTAGGTGGATGCCGTATCGGACCGAATGAGCCCGGGCTGGATTTCTCCTTTAACTGCTTCCAGACTGCCCTATACCAGCTTTATTGCTACAGGGTGGCATCTGTGTGCTGGATCATGTATAAATACAACAGCTCGCTTCATTATACACAACGGAAGCCAATCGGTGGGTGCAAGGTACTAGATGTCCGCCAGCCGATCGTCTGGCAGAGACAGAACTCTGATCTGCCTATGTAAACAAGGCAGATTGCCGTTCTGACAGGGGGAAGTGATGGCGTTTGTGTCCCTGCTACATTCCATCTCTTCCCCTAGTAAAAGCACCTCACACAGGTCACATAAACACTGGTGAGGCACATAGTTAACCTTTTGATCACCCCTGATGTTAACCCCTTTCCAGCCAGTGTCAGTGCATATTTTTAGCACTGATCATAGCATTAGTGTCACTGGTCCCCAAAAAGTGTCAGTTAGCGTCAGAATGTCCGGCGCAACATCACAGTCCACTATACGTCACTGATCACCACCATTACTAGTAAAAAATATATATATAATATATAATCTACAAACTATAGGACATTTTTATTTATTATATATATTATATATTATATACTTTTGCACAAACCAATCAATATACGCTTATTGGGATTTTTTTTTTAACAAAAATTTGTAGCAGAATACATATTGGCCTAAATTTATGAAGAAATTCGATTTTTTTTTCAATTTTTTATTGGATATGTTTTATAGCCAAATGTAAAAATTATTATTTTTTTTTTTAAATTGTCAGTATTTTTTTGTTTATAGTGCAGAGGTGATCAAATACCACCAAAAGAAAGCTCTATTTGTGGGAAAAAAGGACATTCATTTTATTTGTGTACAGCGTTGCACTGACCGCGCAATTATCAGTTATAGAGTATACAGGTAGGTACAGTATATATGCATAGGCACAATATACACAGTATACAGTTAGGTATATATGAGTAGGCTTTAATTATACACAGTATACAGGTAGGTATACATGAGTAGGCTCTATGCACACAGGATACAAGTAGGTATACAGGAGTGGGCTCTATACACACAGGATACAAGTAGGTATACAGGAGTAGGTTTTATATATACAGTATACAGGAAGGTAGACATGTGGGTGCTCTAAAAACATAGTATACAGGTAGGTATGTATGTTTTAGGGGGCTCTATATATACACACAGGGTTATGTAGTACACACAGGGATGAAGTGTATACATCGTTGCTATGGTTACCAGTGACACTCAGCCCTCTCTCAGACATGGAAGGGCTCAGTCACCACACAATATGAAAGCCAAGCCTGCCTGCAGACAGAAGTGACCCGGGTCCCCTCCATACACAGTATTACACACACAGAACACAGATATATGTACTGACTGAATCAACATTCAGCCCAACTCCATTCATAACCCACTTCCTGGTTCCCCTACAGCCCTCAGGACCCCACAAAGGATCCCCAGTCTGTCCTTATCACTGCCTGATACCAGAGCAACTGTCACAGTTCCTTTATATTATGAAATGATCAAACCCAGTGTTTATTAAATACCATAATAAAGCTTTATTTGTTTAATAACAATGGAATAAGCTCAGTTTCATTTGGGTACTGTGTTGTATGAGCCAGTATATTTCAGGCAAAGGATTGGGGCAGCTAGTGTGAGAAGGCCAGTGCTGTGATTGGTTGGCAGTTGATCTCTGCACAGGTACAGATGTTTAGGGCTTCTCTAGGGGTCCTGACAGGCAAGCGGTGAAGAGGATCTCGACTGAGACGCATCTCTGAAGCCAGGCTCCAGCGATTATCGCCATAAACTACAATTTTTCTACATTTCTCTTCTTATTATAGTGTTGTATATTATTATTAGTATTAATAGTATGTATTTTTAGGTAAACCTTCATTCACCTGCGATACCATCTAGTACCATCAAGATGCCGCGGCGTCTACGACGCAACAATCGTGAAATACCACCACGTGACCCAACAGGTATGAAAATCGTACCATATTAACCCCTTCATGACCGCATAACACATATATGAGGCATCCAGGAAGTGGGCTTTAAACCTGGGTGCTCCATATATGTGTTCTTACAAGACATACTATTGTTTCTTGGCTCTATTATGGGCACAAAAAACAAATCCCACACATATGTGGTATCGCTGCGATCATCAGGAACAGGAGAATTTTTTAATGCAGGCTTTTTTTGGTGGTGATACATTGTAATGTCCTAAAATATACAGCTAAATTTAATTACTTCCTGACTATAGGACATCCATGGAAGTCCTCAGGTTGAAGTAGTTATACCGGGATGATGTCTGAACCTACAGACCTTATTCCAGTATGGGTTTTTTCAGCCAGCGATTCTGTTTGTGGCAGAAGTGATTTGAGTGGCTAAATGGCCTCTCAATCACTTCTGTGGGTGGTGGAAGGGCCCCCCCCCCCCCCCGCCGCCTTTCCCGAGCTCTAAGTGTAAAAAAAAAAAAAAAAAAAGTTTGTATAAAATAAATAATAATAATTAAAAAAAAAAAATGAAAGCACTCCCATCCCACTGTGCTTACGCACAAATGCGAACGCATATGTAAAGGGTGATCGTTTCACACATGTGAGGTATTGTCGCAAATATCAGTGTGAGAGCAATAATTCTAGCACCAGACCTCCTGTGTAACTCTTAACTGGTAACCTGTAAAAGCGTTAAAGGCATTGCCTATGGAGAATTTTAAGCATCAAAGTTTGCCGCCGTTCCACAGACAGATGCAATTTTAAAGTGTGACATATTAGGTATCTATTTACTTCATCTTTCACATGATACAAACAAATTGGAGTAAATATTGTGTTTTTTTTTAAATGTATTATTATTATTTTATTATTTCCCCCCAAAAAAATGCATTTGAAAAACTGCTGCACAAATACCGTGTGACATAAAAAATTACAACACCCATCATTTTATTCTATAGGGCCTCTACTAAAAAATATATATAATGTTCGGGGGTTCTAAGTAATTTTCTAGCACAAAAAAGTAGATTTTTACATGTAGGAGCGAAGTGTCAGAATTGGCCCAGATACGAAGTGGTTAAAGAATTATTATTTTTTCTACTTTTTTGGACCAGTTTTCCCTTTGATAATAATAAAAATCAGGAGATATCATTTAACATTTCCCACCTACTGAAAGCTGTCCTGAAAAAAAAAAACAAGGAACAATATAACCCACCTGGATACAAGTAGTGATGATATGCACAGTTTTATGAACACATGTCAAAGTTGCAAAATTAGGATTGGGCACTGACTTTGGTCATACGCCCCGGTTAACATTGCAGCTAATTGGCATGAGATTTGACATGTCAAATCGCATGCAAAATTGGCGGCTATTGCCGGCAATGGCACCGTCTGAATCGGTGCGACACCGCACCGGTTCCCAAAAGAAGTTTCTGCACTACTTTTGGGGACTTTGGGGTGCGATTTCAATAGACATCTCTGCAGAAACCCACACAGATGTCTCTGAAATCGCCCCCGATGTCCTGACTGACATGCGGTAAAAAGAAATCTATTTCATTCCCGCTGTCAGTGTGAAGCTAGGCTAAAGGGGAGAAGAATTCCTTTTCTACCCTTGTTAAATAATTACATTTTGATACCAGTTTCAAATTGTTTATTTAGAGTTTATATGCTAACCAATTGCCATTCAGTATAGTTATATATACTGTACATTCTGAATGAAAGCGGTTATACTATGATTATGGGTGCAGCAGCAGCCATAATCCTGTTATCAATTTTTACAGCTGTCCATTCACTTTTATTTATTTTTAAAATATGAAAAAAAATGTAAACCACCCCGTCCCCTGTTCACACACCCAAATGCGCATGTAGGTCTTTCACACATATGTAAACAGTAATTGCATCACTCAATGAGGTATCACTGTGAACATCAGAGTGAGAACAGTAATTTTAAATGCCAGAGCTCACCTTTTACTCTAAATTTATAACCTGTAAAGCCTTTTAAATCATTGCCTGTGGACAATTTTAGGTAGTGTACTTTGTCGCTATTTCAAATACATTCACAATTTTTTATTTTTTATTGTTTGGCATATATTTACCTGATGCATCATTATCTTTTATATTTTAGCAAAAAAAAATGTGGATTATATTGTATTTGTGTTCAGTAAAAAGCAGACCTCTATCTAATCAGCTGTCTTGCAGGGCAGAGGAGGGATCAAGGATCCAACAGACCCCTGATTTCTCCATGAAGAGTACCTGGCTGTCACTGCCCAAAGCTATCATAGGGGGTTTTGTCCACCCCTTGTAATAGCAATAAAGTTGAATGAAAAAAATACATTTAAGAAAGTTTAAAAAAAATGTAATAAAAAAAAATAATAATAATTGCATCACACATGTGAGGTATCGCTGTGAACCTCATAGTGAGAGCAATCATTCTAGAGCCAGAGCTCACATTTAACTCTAAACAGATAACCTATAAAGGCTTTTGTGTGTGGCCTATGGACAATTTCAGGTACCTTTGTTTGTTGCCTTTATCACAGGAGTGTGCGATTTTAAATCTTGGCGTTTGGTAATGAATTACCTGACACAACATCATCTTTTATATTTTACCAGCAATATTGGGTATTATGGTGTGCACTAAAATTCATTTAAGTGTATTTTGTAATGAAAATGTGCAGTATGATATATTATAGATGGCTTTGTTCTCTGTGAATAGAAGATTAGGAAGGTTTAATTTCAATTCAACTAGCCTCATTGGACTTATGCCTAAATCTGACCATTAACCACTTGTCAAGCGGCCCATAGCCGAATGACAGCTACAGGGCGGGTGCATAACTCTGGGAGGGCGTACAGTGACGCCCTCCCAGAACCCAGCTCTCGTGCGCCCCCTGAGGAGTGCACCCGGACACATCCGTGACCGCTGGGTCCTCTGGATCACTGATCCCGGCCGTTCACCACGTGATCACTCCGTAAAATGATGGAGGGATCACTTGTAAACAAACTGGCGTCATGTCATGACGCCGGTTCCTCTCTCCCCTCTGTGTACCGATCAGTACAGTGTGAGAGGAGAGGGGGCGAGATCGGATGGTAACAGCGCTGTGGGCTGGATCTGTAGTGCCCACAGCTCTGCTCTGTGACAATTGCAGTCACATCTATCCATCCATGCTCAGCCATCCCTCCATGCTCAGCCATACTCAGTAATACCCTACAATACTCTGCAATGCCCTGCAATACCCTGCAATACTCTGCAATACCCTACAATACTCTGCAATACCCTGCAATACCCTGCAATACCCTGCAATACCCTGCAATACTCTGCAATACCCAGCAATACCCCGCAATACCCCGCAATACTCTGCAATACCCAGCAATACTCTGCAATACCCAGCCATACTTTGCCACGCTCAGCCATACTCGGCTGTACTCGGCCTCTGTATGTGGCCAGGCTGTGGAAGTCTCACACATGTGGTATCGTCGTACTCAGGAGGAGTAGGAGAATCTATTTTGGAATGTAATTTTTGGTATGTACATGCTATGTGTTAGAAATATTGTATAAATGGACAACTTTGTGTTAAAAAAAAAAAACAAGCATCATTCAGATATCAGCTTTTTCAGCCGGCGATTCCCTACACCATAAGAATGATTATAGCGGCTGTTCCGACCCCCCCCCCTCCTGCTGTCCTTTGGTGCTTCTACCAACTCACCGCTACGATCTAAGCCAGGATCGTTTTTTTTTGTTTGTTTATTTCAGGCTTCCCAGCCTAGTGGTGAGATGTGGGGTGAAAGGACCTGTCATGCCATATTCCTATTACAAGGGATGTTTGCATTCCTTGTAATGGGAATAAAAGTGATTAAAAAATGTATTCTGCGGAAAAGTGTCAAACTAAAATAAATAAAGTAAAATGAACATTAAAAAAAAAAAAATTTTAAAGCGCCCCTGTCCCTGTGTGCTTGCATGCAGAAGCGAACGCATACATAAGTCCCGCCCACATATGAAAACGGTGTTCAAAACCACACATGTGAGGTATTGCCACGAACGTTAGAGCAAGAACAATAATTTTGGCCCTAGGCCTCCTCTGTAACTCAAAACATGTAACCAGTAATTTTTATAGTGTTGCCTATGGGGATTTTTAAGTAGTGAAGTTTTGCGCCATTCAACGATTGTGTGCAATTTTGAAGGGTGACATGTTAGGTATCTATTTACTCTGCGTAACTTTATCTTTCACATTATGCAAAAACATTGGGCTAACTTCACTGTTTTGTTTTTTTTTTTAAAGCACAAAACTGATTTTTTTTCCCAAAAAAATCGTTCAAAAAATTGCTGCGCAAATACCGTGCGAGATAAAAAGCTGCAACGACCGCCATTGTATTCTCTAGGGTCTTTGCTAAAAAAAAAAACATATATATAATGTTTTGGGGTTCTATGTAATTTTCTAGCAAATAAATGATGATTTTTACATGTAGGAGAGAAATGTCAGAATTGGCCTGGGTGCTCCAGAAGGCCTGAAGGTGCTCCCTGCATTTTGGGCCTCTGTATGTGGCCACGCTGTGTAAAAGTCTCACACATGTGGTATTGTCATACTCGGGAGTAATAGCAGAATGTGTTTTGGGGTGTAATTTGTAGTATGCATATGCTGTGTGTGAGAAATAACCTGCTAATATTACAATTTTGTGAAAAAAAAAAAATCTTGATTTTGCAAAGAATTGTGGGAAAAAATTACAACTTCAAAAAACTCACCATGCATCTTTCTAAATACCTTGGAATGTCTTCTTTCCAAAAATGGGTCATTTTGGGGGGTATTTGTACTGTTCTGGCATGTTAGGGTCTCAAGAAATTAGATAGGCCATCAGTACTTCAGGTGTGATCAATTTTCAGATATTGGCACCATAGCTTGTGGACTCTATAACTTTCACAAAGACCAAATAATATACACCAGTTTGTACTTATTTTTACCAAAGATATGTAGCAGTATAAATTTTGGCCAAAATTTATGAAGAAAAATTACTACCGTATTTATCGGCATATAACACGCACTTTTTTCCCCTTAAAATCAGGGGGAAATCGCGGGTGCGTGTTATACGCCGATCCCCCGCGATCCCCCGCTGTCATATCTAAAAAAATCGCCGACCGCGATTTGAAAATGGCGCCGCCGGCGCCGAAATACACAGTGCCGGTCCTCGGCTCTTCTCGGCCACTTTCGGCTTCACTCGAGCACCGCCCGAACCTAGCCGAGTGTACTCGACTAGGTTCGGATAGCTCCGCTCACCGTCACGCCCATCCCGAGTGGAGCCGAAAGTGAACGAGAGCCGCCGAGAAGAGCCGAGGACCGGCTCTGTGTATTTCGGCGCCGGCGGCTCCATTTTCAAATCGCGGTGGGCGATTTTGAAGCTCAGCGAGCTGCAAGGCTGCACTGGGGCAAGGCTGGACTGGGGCAAGGCTGCACTGGGGCAAGGCTGCAATGGACACTGGGGAAGGCTGCACTGACAAGGCTGCACTGACAAGGCTGCACTGACAAGGCTGCACTGACATGGCTGCACTGGCAAGGCTGCACTGGGGCAAGGCTGCACTGAGAAGGCTGCAATGATGGGCATTTCAATGTAAGTTTTTTCCCTTCAACTTCCCTCCTAAAAGTTTTTTTTTCCTTAAAATTCCCTCCTAAATTGAGGTGCGTGTTATACGCCGGTGCGTGTTATACGCCGATAAATAATAATTTGCTAAATTTTATAACAGAAACAAAGAAAAATTCATTTTTTTACAGAATTTTCAGTTTTTTTTCTTTTATAGCGCAAAAAATAAAAAAAACCCAACGGTGATTAAATACCACAAAAAGACAGCTCTATTTGTGTGAAAAAAAGGACAAAAACTTCATATGGGTAGAGTGTTGTATGACTGAGTAATTATCATTCAAAATGTGAGAGCACCGAAAGCTGAAAATTGGTCTGGTTAGCAAGGGGGTTTAAGTGCCCAGTGGGTAAGTGGTTAAAGTGATTCTAAACCTAATTTTTTTATCTTTGAAATAACAAACAAGTCATACTTACCTGCTCTGTGTAGTGGTTTTGCACAGAGCAACCCAGATCCTCCTCTTCTCAGGTCCCCCTTTCAACTCTCCTGGTTACTCCTCTCTGCCGAGTACCCCCACAGCAATACACTCCGTTTGAGGGCACTCAAGTGGGCCTGCTCCTAAGCTGGCCCTGTGTGTCCATACGGCCCTGCTCCTATCTCACTGGCTGTGATTGACAGCAGCCAAGAAACAATGGCTCCCGCTGCTGTCTCTGAGCCAATGAAGAGGGAGAGAGCAGAGAGAGCCTCTGCTCTCGTGCATAGCACTGGATCAAGATCAGGCTCAGGTAAGTGTAAGGGGGAGAGCTGCATGCAGAATGATTTTAACACTAATGCAGAAAATGCATTAGGGTAAAAAAACCTTCTGCCATCATGTTTAGTCTGTTTTTATTGCATTTTCAAATTTTACACAGGAAGAACAAATAGAGAAATTGCTGTGAAACATAAATAGTGCATTGTCTAACAGTGACATTCAAAAAACAGTATGTCATATGTGCATCAAAGTATAAATAAAAATCCAAAGTAATCAACCTTTTAAAGATTATAGTGAAATCAAAAATATAAACTGGTATTCATTCTATCGGTACACTTGAAATGCACATAGGATTGCTTGTGAAACGAAACTTCTGGTAAGCGGCCATTTAGTTTGCTTAGAACACGGTGGTGGAGCACTGACACTTTGCATTTGTTGTGCACGAGGACACTGCAATACCATGGATATGGATGGACACCTTTAGTGGACTTTTACTCACCTGTTTATGAACATTTTTGATTTCACTATAATCTTTGCTTGATTTGTTTTTACATTTTTTGTCACATAATCCCTTTTAATAGTGGTTCTGAGTGTAATAGTCATTTCACACTGAATGTGCTTGTGTATTTATGAACTACTTTTTAAAGGGGTTGTAAACCCTCGTTTTTTGTTTTTTTAAATAACAAACATGTCATATTTACCTCCACTGTGCAGTTCCTTTTGCACAGAGTGGCCCTCCTCTTCTGGGGTGCCTCAGTGGCGCTGGTGGCTCCTCCATGCATCATGTGTTGCAGAAGGCTCTCCTTGGTGGACACCCATGCAGGCGCGCTCCCCGAGTCCTGCATCTGTGTCCATTCACACAGAATGTAGGACTCTGCCCGCCCCCTGGCGCCGCGTTACTGGATTTGATTGACAGCAGCGGAAGCCAATGCTCGTTCCCGGCCGGAGGATGACAGCGTTCGGGTAAGTAAAACGGGGGGGGGGGGGTTTGGGGCTGCAGCACTACAGAAGGTATTTCACCTTAATGCATAGAATGCATTAAGGTGAAAAACCATGAGGGTTTACAACCCCTTTAAGTACATTTGGTTATTAACTCACTAAGGTTTTAGTGTTGTATGTGTTAAATTCTATACTGATTTATATATTTACAACGTTGATTACTTTGGATTTTTTTATACTTTGATGCACATATGACATACTGTTTTTTGAATGTCACTGTTAGACAGCGCACTATTTATGTTTCACAATTATTTTGGATCCTAGTACTCCAAGGATTTTCTGTACAGCAGTCCCTAGATTATGAGAGGCTAAGAGCAACCTTACATAACTAATAAACAGAGAAATTGTAGATCACAAAGAATGTACTTACCACCACCGGTACATTACAGGCGATACAAAGAGACTGCTGGTGCATTTAGTAGGAAAAAGAACGTAAGCGCACTCTGGACAAAATAGAGGGTGTGTACCAAGTTATTGTAATCACCTGTAAGGGCAAGCTTATGGGCCTAAACACAATACTTTAATAGCTGTAAAAAATACAATATAGAAACAGTATGAAACCAAGTATATAAGGAGCCTCTGCCAATATCTTGAATGACACGAGTATCAATTCTGCCATCTATGTAGTCATAAATATGTGGTAAGTAGTAAAGTGGTAGATGTAATCTAAGTATTCAGTATATGTGTACAGTATGAGGTAAGGTAGAGAGGGGGAAGAGGGAAGGGGGAAAAAATGGGGGGGGGGGGGGGGGGGGGCTGGGACTCGAGCGCTATGGAGGAATGAAGCTGAGGCATCTAATCGAGACTGGCAGACAGTAGAGCAACAAATTATACTGAAGAGGCAAACTTTGGAGAATGTCTGAATTGATTCTAAACTGACCATGTGAGGGTATATACCTTTTGCCTTTAGAACTACTTTTTTAAAGAGGAGCTCCAACAGCCACAAGTATTTTAGCTGCTGACTTGTAATATAAGTACAATTACCCATCCAGGGATCCAGCCATGTCGGCACCCGAGACAATTCTTCAAAGCCGGTTTCCTACTGCACATGCATGTGCTGCTCTTTGTGAATGGTTCCGCAGTCTTCAGGGACCTGTGTGTGTCCCAGAAGGCTGTGGGGGGAGAGAGGAGGGGCCGAAGAACCTCATAGATCACAGTGGCGATCTGACCCGGAAGTGGGAACAGGTACCTGTCAAAACCAGGTACCCACCCCCCCACAAAGTACCAAATGTGGCCGTGGTGGGTGCAAACAAGCATAGCTTCCCCTTTTGGGTGGAGCTCTGCTTTAACCACTTGATCCTCTGGCCATTTCTGACATTCCTCTCCTACTTCGTACGTAAAAATCAGCATTTTTTTGCTATAAAATTACTTGGAACCCCAAACAGAATATATTTTTTAAAAGCAGGGGCTCTAGAGGATAAAATTGTGGGGGTTGCAATTTTTTATGCCAGACGGTATTTACGCAGCGGTTTTTCAAATGCTATTTTTTTTTCCACTTTAATGAATCTTAAAGCACAAAAAGACAATGGAATATCTAATTGGTAAAATATAAATGATAATGTTACGCATAGTAAATAAATTCCTAACATGTCACGCTTTAAAATTGTGGATGCTCATGGACTGATGACGAACAACAGTACATTAAATTATCCGTAGACAACGCTTTAAAAGCCTTTACAGGTTACAAGTTTAGAGTTACACAGGAGGTCTGGTTATTGCTCTCCGTATAACATTTGTATACCTCTCATGTGTGATGTGTGGTGGCAATACTATTTACATATGTGTATGTGACCTACGTTTGCGTTTGCCTTAGTGCATGAGCATGGGGGGACAGGGGCGCTTTCATTTTTTTTATGTTAATAATTATTTATTTTTGATTTTCTTAATTTTTACACTTCTTAATTTTTATGTTCACGTTTATGGTTATCACAAGGGATGAACAATATCCCTTGTGATAGCCAGAAGAGTGACAGATCTTCTTTATGGAGAGATCTGGGGATGTTCCTATCTTCAGTCACCTATATGGTCAGCTGGCGAAACTGTTATATATGGAAAAAAGTCCCTCAGAGGGGTTTTTAGGCAGCTAACTAAAGATATGAGAGAATAAACATTGAATAAGGCATTACATTTCTTTATTAAAAAGTAATAAATAGATAAATTGATAAACAAGTGTTAAAGTATGAGCTCAAATGGAAATATGCCCATGCCAAATACAGATAATAGCAAACATATAGGTTATACACAGCATGTAGTGATGGCTATTGCATAACAGGCTGACACGTTTCGACCCATAAAGTTTGGGGTCTCTTCAGAGGATGAGTTTGCTAAGAAGAAAAAGTTTATAATAACATATCCAATTTATTTAAAAGGTTTATAACATATGCAAATTTGTTTGATAACACATTGCACATAATTACCACTGAATTTGGATATACCCCTCGATCGGAGCCTCCCCACATAGCAATCAGACCATCCAGTGTGCTCACACACCACAGCACCCCGGAGGGGGGATGAGGATCCACTCAATGTGGCTTACAGGGAGTCACACATACAGGTGCCCTCCACCAGAACGCCCGGAGGGAGGTGGGGCCAGAACCTACGACAATTATCAGAGCGTTAGCTCATGAACAAACCTATACCAATTATACTCTTTTCTTCAATTTTGCCTAATATGTACATCAGCTGTTGATGTTGCAGATTTAAACACTTTGCAACACTATGCACACCTTATTTTAATTGCTCACTACACACATGCTCACTGATTTTTTATTTGTTTTCCAAACATTCACTCACACCACTTTCATTATTTATGCACATTCTTTTCTTTTTCCTCACCACCTTTTCTATTGAATTTTTTTTTTCCACACTTTATCATTAGTTCACAGCGTTCACCTTGCATATTCTCCACTTCATTTCTCATCACTGTCAGAGTTTAAAGACAAGGTCATCTCTGGCATACTCTATATTAGTTACACCAATATAGTTTTATCACTCACACTAACACCATTATTTCCTTCTTATATAATAAATTACCATAATAGATCATTGTAATATTTTCTGACCGCCCAATAGATAAATCTAAATATATAATTGGTATAGGTTTGTTCATGAGCTAACACTCTAATAATTGACGTAGATTCTGGCCCCACCTCCCTCAGGGTGTTCTGGTGGGGGGCACCTGTACGTGTGATTCCCTGTAAGCCGTATTGAGTGGATCCTCATCCCCCCTCCGGGGTGCTGTGGCGTGCGGGCACACTGGATGGTCTGATTGCTATGTGGGGAGGCTCCGATCGAGGGGGTATATCCAAATTCAGTGGTAATTATGTGCAATGTGTTATCAAACAAATTTGCATATGTTATAAACCTTTTAAATAAATTGGATATGTTATTATAATCTCTTTTTCTCCTTAGCAAACTCATCCTCTGAAGAGACCCCAAACTTTATGGGTCGAAACGCATCAGTCTGTTATGCAATAGCCATCACTACATGCTGTGTATAACCTATATGTTTGCTATTATCTGTATTTGGCATGGGCATATTCCCATTTGAGCTCATACTTTAACACTCGTTTATCAATTTATCTATTTATTACTTTTTAATAAAGAAATTCAATGCTTTATTCAATGTTTATTCGCTCATACCTTTAGTTAGCTGCTTAAAAAACCCCCTGGGGGACTTTTTTCCATATATCTCTGTCCATTTTGGGGTGAGAAGCACTTATATCTCTCCTTAGTGTGTCTTCCCTTTGCTATAGCTGGCAAAACTGTTGGCTTCAGTCCTGGGCTCCCGGGTGGGACAGAAGAATCCGGGCAGACTGCAGCGGAGTGGGGGGGTTGCCTCTACCGCTGCCTGTAAAAGCGATCCAGCGGCTAATTAGTTATCACTAAAGTAGCCCCTAGGATCACTTTTACATTAAAGACCATTGCTGGCTAAAAAGAATAGATACTGGGATGATGCCTGTAGCTGCAGGTATAAACAGTTCAATCTGGCGATGTTATGGGTACATGGCGGAGGCTGAAGTAGTTAAATTATCTCCTACTTTTAGGTTCACCTATGAGACAGCCACATGCCTTACTTAAAATCTGTTAGAAATAAGACACTTGTCATTTAAGTTTAAAATTGCGATAGAAAGGGTTACATAACAGAAATGCTGAAATCTCTGCCATTGTTATTACAGGCATGGATTCACCCATTGCTCACCGAACACGAGCATCTCTTCGACAGCAGCGAGAGAATGCCAGGCCCAATAGAAGTCGATCTCCAAGGGACCGCATTGTTGCTGAGGACCAGCCTGCACCAGCCAGACCACCGGCCAGGGAGTATCAGGAGGTGCCCACCTGTTCCATCTGTTTGAGTGAAATGGATGTGGGAGAGGACAATACAACTCTACCCTGCTCCCACCTATTTCACTCGACCTGCATCGGAACATGGAGGGTGCAAAGCAATACATGCCCCCTTTGCAGAGCTGTAATTGTTTTTTTTCCTCCACAGGATGGAAACAGAAGAGTTCCCCGGAGGATCGAGTTCTGGGAGATAGCCACCCTAACTCTAGAAGACTTCATCAACCTTCGGATAGTATATGAAATTGATGAATTTGGTCATAACCATGCTGTCCTCTATGTGTAACACCTTTTTTTGTTTCACGTTTACAGCAGGATAGTGAAAAGTAGTGTTGTTAAAAACAAAAACAAAAAAAACACAAAAAACCCCCCCAAAAAACTAAAAAAAAACTAAAAAAAACCTAAATATTTTTTAAATAGATAAAAATGTATATTGTTGTTATATGCATAAAAAATATAGAGCCAGGCCGGGCGGGGCACTAGGCAGATGGAACCAGGCCCGGCGGGGTACTAGGCGAATGGAGCCAGGCCCAGCGGGGCGGTAGGCAGAGGGAGCCAGGCCCGGCGGGGCGGTAGGCGGAGGGAGCCAGGCCCGGTGGGGCACTAGGTGGATGGAGCCAGGCCTAGCTGGGAACTAGGCAAATGGAGTCAGGCCCGTAGAGGCACGAGGCAGATGGACCCAGGCCCATAGAGGCACTAAGTGGATGGAGCCAGGAATGTAGAGGCACTAGGCGGATGGAAGCAGGCACGGCACCAGGCATGAGGCAGATAGACCCAGGCCCATAGAGGCACTAGGTAGAGCCAGGCATGTAGAGGCACTAGACAGATGGAGGCAGGCCCAGCAGGGCACTAGGTGGACAGAGCCAGGCCCATAGAGGCACGAGGCAAATGGACCTAGGCCCGGCGGGGCACTAAGCGGATGGAGCCAAGCCCGCCCGGGCACTAGGTAGATGGACTAAGGCCCGGTTGGGCACTAGGCGGATGGAGCCAGGCCCATAGGGGCACTAGGCGGATGGAGCCAGGCCCGTAGGGGCACTAGGTGGATGGAGCCAGGCCCGTATGGCACTAGGCGAATGGAGCCAGGCCCTTAGAGGCATTAGGTGGATGGAGCCAGGCCCGAAGCGGCACTATGTGGATGGAACCAGGCCCATAGAGGCAATAGGCGGATGTAGCCATGCCCGTAGAGGCACTTGGCGGATGGAGCCAGGCCCATAAAGGCACTAGGCAGATGGAGCCAGGCCCATAGAGGCAATAGACGGATGGATCCAGGCCCGTAGAGGCACTAGGCGGATGGAGCCAGGCCCGGCAGGGCAATAGGTGGATGGAGCAAGGGCCGTAGAGGCACTAGATGGATGGAGCCAGGCCCATAGAGGCACTAGGAAGATGGAGCCAGGCCCGTGGAGGCACTAGGCAGATGGAGCCAGGCCCGTAGAGGCAATAGATGGATGGATCCAGGCCCGTAGAGGCACTAGGCGGATGGAGCCAGGCCTGGCAGGGCACTAGGTGGATGGAGCCAGGCCCGTAGAGGCACTAGACAGATGGAGCCAGGCCCGTAGAGGCATTAGGCGGATGGAGCCAGGTCGAAGAGGCACTATGCGGATGGAACAAGGCCCGTAGAGGCAATAGGCGGATGAAGCCAGGCCCGTAGAGGCACTAGGCGGATGGAGCCAGGCCCGTAGAGGAATTAGGTGGATGGAGCCAGGCCACTAGAGGCACTAGACGGATGGAGCCAGGCCCGCAGGAGCACTTGGCGGATGGAACCAGGCCCGTAGAGGCACTAGGCAGATGTAGTCAGGCCTGGCAGGGCACTAGGTGGATGGAGCCAGGCCCGTAGAGGCACTAGACAGATGGAGCCAGGCCCGTAGAGGCAATAGGCGGATGGAGCTATAGGCGGATGGAGCCAGGCCCGGAGAGCCACTTGGTGGATGGAGCCAGGCCCGTAGAGGCACTAGGCAGATGGAGTCAGGCCCGAAGAGGCACTATGCGGATGGAACCAGGCCCGTAGAATATATAGGCGGATGGAGCCAGGCCCGTAGAGGCATTAGGCAGATGGAGCCAGGCCCATAGAGGCACTAGACGGATGGAGCCAGGCCCATAGAGGCAATAGGCGGATGGAGCAATAGGCAGATGGAGCCAGGCCCGTAGAGGCACTTGGCGGATGGAGCCAGGCCCGTAGAGGCACTAGGCAGATGGATCCAGGCCCGTAGAGGCACTAGGCGGATGGAGCCAGGCCCGGCAAGGCAATAGGTGGATGGAGCCAAGCCCGTAGAGTCTCTAGACGGATGAAGCCATGCCCATAGAGGCAATAGGTGGATGGAGCCAGGCCCATAGAGGCACTAGGCAGATGGAGCCAGGCCAGTGGAAGCACTTGACGGATGGAGCCAGGCCCGTAGAGGCAATAGATGGATGGATCCAGGCCTGTAGAGGCACTAGGTGAATGGAGCCAGGCCCGGCAGG
Organism: Aquarana catesbeiana; assembly: GCF_042186555.1. Taxonomy (NCBI): domain Eukaryota; kingdom Metazoa; phylum Chordata; class Amphibia; order Anura; family Ranidae; genus Aquarana; species Aquarana catesbeiana. The sequence continues at coordinate 185,774,666 of NC_133333.1, forward strand.
GCACTAGGTGGATGGAGCACTAGGCAGATGGAGTAAGGCCCGTAGAGGCACTAGGCCCGGCAGGGCACTAGGTGGATGGAGCACTAGGCAGATGGAGTAAGGCCCATAAAGGCACTAGGCGGATGGAGCCAGGCCCGTAGAGGCAATAGGCGGATGGAGCAATAGGCAGATGGAGCCAGGCTCGTAGAGGCACTTGGCGGATGGAGCCAGGCCCGTAGAGGCACTAGGCAGATGGATTCAGGCCCGTAGAGGCACTAGGCGGATGGAGCAAGGCCGTAGAGGCACTAGGCGGATGTAGCCAGGCCCATAGAGGCACTAGGCGGATGGAGCCAGGCCCGTAGAGGCACTTGGCGGATAGAGCCAGGCCCATAGAGGCAATAGACGGATGGATCCAGGCCCGTAGAGGCACTAGGCGGATGGAGCCAGGCCCGGCAGGGCAATAGGTGGATGGAGCCAAGCCCGTAGAGGCACTAGGCGGATGTGTCCAGGCCCATAGAGGCACTAGGTGGATGGAGCCAGGCCCGTAGAGGCACTAGGTGGATGGATCCAGGCCCGTAGAGGCATTAGGCGGATGGAGCCAGGCCCATAGAGGCACTAGGCAGATGGAGCCAGGCCAGTGGAAGCACTTGACGGATGGAGCCAGGCCCGTAGAGGCAATAGATGGATGGATCCAGGCCCGTAGAGGCACTAGGTGGATGGAGCCAGGCCCGGCAGGGCACTAGGTGGATGGAGCCAGGCACGTAGAGGCACTAGACGGATGGAGCCAGGCCCATAGAGGCAATAGGCGGATGGAGCCAGGCCCGTAGAGGCACTAGGCAGATGGAGCCAGGCCCGTAGAGGCATTAGGCGGATGAAGCCAGGCCCGTAGAAGCACTAGGCGGATGGAGCCAGGTTCGTAGAGGCATTAGGCGGATGGAGCCAGGCCACTAGAGGCACTAGACGGATGGAGCCAGGCCCGTAGAAGCACTCGGCGGATGGAACCAGGCCCATAGAGGCACTAGACGGATGGATCAAGGCCCATAGAGGCACTAGGCGGATGTAGTCAGGCCCGGCAGGGCACTAGGTGGATGGAGCCAGGCCCGTAGAGGCACTAGAAGGATGGAGCCAGGCCCGTAGAGGCAATAGGCGGATGGAGCAATAGGCGGATGGAGCCAGGCCCGTAGAGGCACTTGGCGGATGGAGCCAGGCCCGTAGAGGCACTAGGCAGATGGAGTCAGGCCCGAAGAGGCACTATGCGGATGGAACCAGGCCCGTAGAGACAATAGGCGGATGGAGCCAGGCCTGTAGAGGCACTAGACGGATGGATCCAGGCCCGTAAAGGCACTAGACGGATGGATCCAGGCCCGTAAAGGCACTAAGCGGATGGAGCCAAGCCCGGCAGGGCACTAGGTGGATGGAGCCAAGCCCGGCAGGGCACTAGGTGGATGGAGCCAAGCCCGGCAGGGCACTAGGTGGATGGAGCCAAGCCCGGCAGGGCACTAGGTGGATGGAGCCAAGCCCGGCAGGGCACTAGGTGGATGGAGCCAAACCCAGCTGGGAACTAGGCAAATAGAGCCAGGCCTGTAGGGGCTCAAAGCAGATGGACCCAGGCCTGTAGAGGCACTAGGGGGATGGAGCCAGGAACGTAGATGCACTAGGTGGATGGAAGCAGGCACGGCGGGGCACTAGGTGGATGGTGTCAGGGCCATAGAGGCACGAGGCAGATGGAGCCAGGCCTTTAGAGGCATTAGGCGGATGGAGCCAGGCCCGTAGAGGCACTAGGCGGATGTGTCCAGGCCCATAGAGGCACTAGGTGGATGGAGCCAGGCCCGTAGAGGCACTAGGTGGATGGATCCAGGCCCGTAGAGGCATTAGGCGGATGGAGCCAGGCCCATAGAGGCACTATGCGGATTGAACCAGGCCCATAGAGGCAATAGGTGGATGGAGCCAGGCCCATAGAGGCACTAGGCGGATGGAGCCAGGCCCGGCAGGGCACTAGGTGGATGGAGCCAGGCCCGGCAGGGCACTAGGTGGATGGAGCCAGGCCCGTAGAGGCACTATGTGGATGGAACCAGGCCCATAGAGACAATAGGCGGATGGAGCCAGGCCCATAGAGGCATTGGGCGGATGGAGCCAGGCCCGAAGAGGCACTATGCGGATGGAGCCAGGCCCGTAGAGGCACTGGGCAGATGGAGCCAGGCCCGTAGAGGCACTGGGCAGATGGAGCCAGGCCCGTAGAGGCATTAGGCAGATGGAGCCAGGCCCGTAGAGGCACCTGGCGGATGGAGCCAGGCCCGTAGAGGCACTTGACGGATGGATCCAGGCCCGTAGAGGCACTAGACGGATGGATCCAGGCCCGTAAAGGCACTAGACGGATGGATCCAGGCCCGTAAAGGGACTAGGCGGATGGAGCCAAGTCCGGCAGGGCACTAGGTGGATGGAGCCAAGCCCGGCAGGGCACTAGGTGGATGGAGCCAAGCCCGGCTGGGCACTAGGTGGATGGAGCCAAGCCCGGCTGGGCACTAGGTGGATGGAGCCAAGCCCGGCTGGGCACTAGGTGGATGGAGCCAGGAACGTAGATGCACTAGGTGGATGGAAGCAGGCACGGCGGGGCACTAGGTGGATGGTGGCAAGGCTGTAGAGGCACTAGGCGGATGGAGCCAGGCCTGTAGAGGCATTAGGCGGATGGAGCCAGGACCTTAGAGGCATTAGGCGGATGGAGCCAGGCCTGTCGAGGCACTAGGTGGATGGAGCCAGGCCCGTAGAGGCACTAGGCAGATGGAGCCAGGCCCGTAGAGGCACTTGGTGGATGGAGCCAGGCCGTAGAGGCACTAGACGGATGGAGCCAGGCCCATAGAGGCACTAGATGGATGGAGCCAGGCCCGTAGAGGCACTAGGTGGATGGAGCCAGGCCCGGCAGGGCACTAGGTGGATGGAGCCAAACCCAGCTAAGAACTAGGCAAATGGAGCTAGATGGACCCAGGCCCGTAGAGGCACTTGGCGGATGGAGCCAGGAACGTAGAGGCACTAGGCGGATAGAAGCAGGCACAGCGGTGCACTAGGTGGATGGTGTCAGGGCCATTGAGGCACGAGGCAGATGGAGCCAGAACCTCAGAGGCACTAGGTGGATGGAGGATGGCCCTTAGAGGCACTAGGCGGATGGAGCCAGGCCCTTAGAGGCATTAGGCGGATGGAGCCAGGCCCAAAGGGGCATTATGCAGTTGGAACCAGGCCCGTAAAGGCAATGGGCGGATAGAGCCAGGCCCGTAGAGGCACTAGGCGGATGGAACCAGGCCTGTAGAGACACTAGACAGATGGAGCCAGGTCCGTAGGGGCACTAGGTGGATGGATCCAGGCCCGTAGAGGCACTAGGCGGATGGAGGGCGGCCTGTGGAGGCACTAGGTGGATATAGTGCGGCCAGTAGAGGCACTAGGGGGATGGGGCATGGTCTGAAAAGGCACTAGGCAGATGGAGCGCGGCCCGGAGGGGCACTAGGCGAATAGAGCATGGCAAAAAATGTATATTCGCTGAGCTCCATAAAAATGTATATTTACTTATCTTTTTAAAAATGTATATTTGTTACAATAGTGCATATTAGGGCAGGGTGGAGCAGATTAGGGCAGGGTAGAGCGGATTATATTATAGTGTACACCGGGGGTATTCAATTAAAATTCACAGAGGTCCAATCCATAAAATGTTCTTCCAGCCGAGGTCCAAACTAATCGTCTGTGCAATGACTAAGATTATTTACATCGCAGACCCCTCTTTTGAAATCACAATCTCGTTTTTACACCACAGTTTTCCCTTGACAGTGGTGTCCTCTGTGGCCATCACATCACTCCCACCCCCCAATAGTGGTGTCCCCTGTCCCCCTTCACATAAACCCACCAAGTAGTGTCCTCTGCTCCCACCTTCACATCCCCCCACAGCAATATCCTCTGCTCTCATTCACATTAAAGCCCCCCTAAGCTTGTCCCCATTGACAATGCAGCCCCCTTTAGCTCTTCAGGCCCCCATTGACTATGTAGCCCCCCCTCAGCTCTGCTTCCCCCATTTACACTACAGCCCCCATCAGCTCTGCCCCCTATCACATTGCAGCGCCCTCAGCTCCGCTCTTACTATTCACATTGAAGCCCCCTAAACTTTGCTCCACTCAGTTACACTGCAGCTCTCCTCAGCTCTGCCCCTTCACAATGCATCCCCTCTAAGCTCTGCTCCCCTATTTCACATTACAGGTCCCCTCAGCTATGCTCCCCCCATTCACAGGGAAGCCCTCCTCAGCTTTGCCCCCACACAGCTCTGCCCCCCCATTCACATTACAGACGATCTCACAGCTCTATTCCCCCATTCACAGTGCAGCCCACCTCAGCTCTATACCCCCATTCACAGCGCAGCCCCACTCAGCTCTATACAGCGGAAGACACAGTAGCTTTGGATGGAAGGCAGGGGCAGACACTGACGGAGTTAACTTTTCAAGTGTCCTAGCAGGTGATTGGTTGCTAGAACCGCCCATCATCCTAACAACCAATCACCTGCTGGGACACTTAAAATGGTAACTCCAGCAGTCCCCGCCCTTCATCCAAAGATGCTTTGTCTTCCGCCCTCTGTCTAGCATTGTCCCCAAGGCTGCCATGTAGTGATGACAGCGGCGATAAACAACTGGCTCCTAAATGGTGGAATGGCGGCGGTCCAGATGTGACAGGGTCTGCATTCGGCCTGCCATTTAGTGATGCCTGGTGTACACTATTAAAAAAAAAAAGCAACTGTATATGTGCTTACATCTATAAAAAAAAGTGTGTGTGGATTAGGGCAGAGAGGATCCAATAATAGTATAGTGTACATTATGAAAAATAAAAAAAATACAAAAAAAACCTAAAAGACACACAAAAAATGAATTTGCTTATATCTATAAAACTGTATATTTATCAGGATTAAGGCAGGGTGGAGGGGATTAGCGCAGGGTGGATTTGGGCAGGGTTATAGGGCAGGGTGGAGAGGATTAAGGTAGGGTGGATTTGGGCTGGGTTATAGGAGAGGGTGGAGGGGATTAAGGCAGGGTGAATTTGGGCTGGGTTATAGGGCAGAGTGGAGGGGATTAAGGCAGGGTGGATTTGGGCTGGGTTATATGGCAAGGTGGAAGAGATTAAGGCAGGGTGAATTTGGGCTGGGCTATAGGGCAGGGTGGAGGGGATTAAGGCAGGGTGCATTTGCGCTGGGTTATAGGGCAGGGTGGGGGGGATTAAGGCAGGGTGGATTTGGGCTGGGTTATAGGGCTGGGTTATAGGGCAGGGTGGGGGGGATTAAGGCAGGGTGGATGTGGGCTGGGTTATGGAGCAGGGTGAAGGGGATTAAGGCAGAGTGGATTAGGGCAGGGTTATAGGGCAGGATGGAGGGGATTAAGGCAGGGTGAATTTGGGCTGGGTTATAGGGCAGGGTGGAGGGGATTAAGGCAGGGTGGATTTGGGCTGGGTTATAGGGCAGGGTGGATGGGATTAAGGCACGGTAGATTTGTGCTGGGTTATAGGACAGAGTGGAGGGGATTAAGGCAGTGTTGATTAAGGCAGGGTTATAGGGCAGGGTGGAGGGGATTATGGCAGGGTGGAATAGGGCAGGGTTATAGGGCAGGGTGGAGGGGATTAAGGCAGGGTGGAATAGGGCAGGGTTATAGGGCAGGGTGGAGGGGATTAAGGCAGGGTGGATTTGGGCTAGGTTATAGGTCAGGGTAGAGTGGACTATGGCAGGGTGGAGCGGACTACGGTAGGGTGGAGCGGACTACTGCAGGGTGGAGCGGACTAAGGCAGGGTGGAGCGGACTACGGCAGGGTGGAGCGGACTACAGCAGGGTGGAGTGGACTATGGCTGGGTTATAGGGCAGGGTGGAGTGGATTAGGGCTGGGTTATAGGGCAGGGTGGAGTGAATTACAGCAGGGTGGAGAGGATTAGGGCAGGGTGGAGCAGATTAGGGTAGAGTAAATTAGTGTAATGTAGTGTAGTGTAGATTAGTATAGTGTAGTGTAGGGCCTGGCCAGAGAGGGATTACTTTGACGCAGTTGGCCAGCTTAAACATGCATTGCAATGCATGTGAACTAAAAATCCCTATTTTTATGTAAAGTTTGCTAGAAGGTTATATAGCTGTGTGCAGAAGGTTCACCTTTAGCGAGAACTTACTTTTAACTTGGTAGTAGTGTATTTTTACTGAAAATTGATAAACAGTTGTGCTAATAATGTGTGCATTGTTGCTAGAACTTTGCTAGGGTGATCCCTGGCGTTACTACTTACAAATCCCTGCACATGTGTATTCCCTCTTCCTGGTCACAGTAGCTCTGAGCTCAGTGCTCCTCTGACTGAGGAGTACACAAACAATGCATGCACAGGAATTATTTTAGCAATATACTAGTATTAGGGCAGGACAGGATAAGCGCCATCTCTGAGAGGTACGTAAATGGCCTACACCAGGGGTAGGCAACCTAGGGCCCTCCAGCTGTTGCAGAACTACAAGTCCCATCATGCCTCTGGCAGTAATTGTAACTGCCAGCTTTGCAATGCCTCATGGGAAATGTAGTTCCACAACAGCTGGAGGGCCCCAGGTTGCCTACCCATGGCCTACACCAACAGAAGGGGCATAATTCAGCTCTAATCACAGTACACAGATGCCTTCCTCAGTTACTGGGAAAGATGAACTAAAGTAGGCCAGAGATTTTGCAACTATCTTTCCTTCCACCACAGGTTGCTCGTTTTTCCCCATCAACAATGTCCAAACTTTTTCTTAGGTTTGTGTGGGGAGGGATTAGGACATCTGTCAGGTTTTTATTGCTTTCTGTGTCCCTATCAGTTATTACATTATGAGGAACAAATATGGAAGACACCACTGATATATTTAGAAAAGTGATGTAATCCTTATCACCTGTAAGAAGCATGTAGGATAGGAGATCAGACCTGTCTGCCGGCTCATAATAGGGGAGTGATAAGGGAGGTGTAAGGTTCAGGAGGAGGATGACAACCCTGGATCAGTAATGACATATCACATGAGCACACACGTTATGGAATTATACAGAGCTCATCACAGAGAGTGACATCTGCACAGGAATGGGCCAAAGGAGAGGTTTGAATAGGTGCAGAGCAATGCACACCCCGGCAACCTCCAATCTGATCACAGCTTTTTCTTGGATTGGTCCAGTCTACAAAAATGGGGGTGTTCACCACTGCTTCGGACTGCAGCTCACCCAATCCTGGCTGGATAATTGTTAATATCTGCAGAGCAAACGTGTAATGGGCTCTCTGGGAGGAGTATGCCAGGAAGAGAAAGCATGTTGGTTATGCTGAAGGGTCAGTGTATTGGGAAGAGATGGGGGATTGTTAGGGGATAGGGTGATATGACAGGATGCATACCTTCCAACATTTGAACTTGACAAAGAGGGACAATTCTTAAGAGGGGAAGAATGTGGCATGCTATATGTACATTGGCAAAATATGGGTGTGGCCAGAAAAAAGTGGGCATGGCTGCTTTACTGTGGTTTAACCCTTTTGCTGACAGAGCATTTCTGCTTTTTTTTTTTTTTTTTTTTACATGTGCTTAAAAAATCATTTTAGACCTGAAAATCACATAAACAAAAAATAAAAAAAAAGATATATTGTCTGAAAGCAGACACCCTAGAGAATAAAACAGTAGTAGCTCCAATTTTTTTATGTCATACAATATTACCGCAAAGGCAATATGAAACACAAAATTTCTGTTAAAAATACACTACAGTTAATTTTCGGGAACACAAGCACAATAAAATGACAGAATTTTTGGTAAAATATAAAAGATGAGTTTGCACCGAGTAAAAAGGTAGCCAACATGTCAAACCTTGAATTTGTGTGCATACGAACTATTGTACTATTTTTTTACTATTTACATTTTTTTTTTTTTTTTTTACTATCACATGGGCGCTACCACAGGCATGGGGAAGCAATTCGGGCGGCAGTATATCTGCCCGAATTCTTTCATCTGACAGGCAGGAGCCTGGTTCTCAGTCTTACACACAATCCTGGTGGCTGTAGCTACTGGGAATGTGTGTAAAATCCCCCCCCCCCCCCCGTTGTCAGGTCTGTACGACGTATGGACCGGATAACAAAAGGGTTAGGGGAAAAAAAAGCAAATGAGTTTATAATCACTAAACTGGTTCAAATATGTATCAAAAATAAAAACATGTTTTATATATATATATATATATATATATATATATATATATATATATATATATATACACACACACACACTTACCTATTTTGTTACATTACAGCCAATGTTTACAGTTCAATGTTTTTTTTAATCTGAATTATATGTGATAGATCAGAACACAACAGTTTAAGTTGGTGAAGTAAAATTAGAAAAATATATACATAAAACTATTTTTAAGAAATATAAAACTGATAATTGGCATGTGCATATGTATTCACCCCCTTTGTTATAAAGCCCATAAAAAGCTCTGGTGCAACCAATTACCCTCAGAAGTCCCATAAGTAGTGAAACGATGTCCACCTGTTTGCAATCTAAGTGTCACATGATCTGTCATTACATATACACACCTTTTTGAAAGGTCCCAGAGGCTGCAACACCTAAGCAAGAGGCACCACTAACCAAACACTGCCATGAAGACCGAGGAACTCTCCAAACAAGTAAGGGACAATGTTGTTGAGAAGTACAAGTCAGGGTTAGGTTATAAAAAAATATCCAAATCTTTGATGATCCCTAGGATCACCATCACATCTATCATAACCAAATGGAAAGAACATGGCACAACAGCAAACCTGCCAGGAGACAGCCGCACACCAAAACTCACGGACCGGGCAAGGAGGGCATTAATCAGAGAGGCAGCACAGAGACCTAAGGTAACCCTGGAGGAGCTGCAGAGTTCCACAGCAGAGACTGGAGTATGGGGTACATAGGACAACAATAAGCCCTACGCTCCATAGAGTTGGGCTTTATGGCAGAGTGGCCAGAAGAAAGCCATTACTTTCAGCAAATAACAAAATGGCACGTTTTGATTTTGCGAAAAGGCATGTGGGAAACTCCCAAAATGTATGAAGGAAGGTGCTCTGGTCTGATGAGACTAAAATTTAACTTTTTGGCAATCAAAGAAAATGCTATGTCTGGCGCAAACCCAACACATCACATCACCCAAAGAACACCATCCCCACAGTGAAACATGGTGGTGGCAGTATCATGCTGTGAGGATTGCGGCATAGGTTTGGGGCTTTCCTGGGAACTGGTGACCCTCCCTCCACTCTCCTCTGACATGTATCATCTTGCCTAGAATATCGTTTTTACATGTAAGTGGATATTTTTAACTTGTTAATTGGAATAAAACCTGTTTACTTACAGGTGCTCATCTCCTTTTGTTTTTTCTCTTGATGGATCTGAGCTGACTTCACTCCAGAGAAGATCTGCCCTTTATGAATAGCTGGATATTGTGCCTTACAAGACAATTCCTTTATCTGGTGTCCTCCCACATATTGCTTTAATGGACTTCCTTTGAACCATGGACTGCTTTTTAGTAATTTATATTTTTTTATTCTCCATGTAATATTTGGATCATTTCAATATATGACTTTCTGAATTGTTTATAGCAATTTTTGCTTCAGTATCTCCGAGCGCCAGTGCATGTTTAGTTTTTCAGCAGTCAGGACTGGCAAACAGGTCAGAGTTGAGGGAAAGATGGATGGTGCTAAATACAGGGATATTCTTGAGCAAAACCTGTACTACTCTGTGTGTGATTTATGGCTAGGACGGAGGTTCACCTTCAGCAGCACAATGACCCCAAACATGGAAAACATGTAAATGTGTTGGAATGGCCTAGTCAAAGCCCAGACCTCAATCCAATAGAAAATATTTGGTCAGACTACTGTTCATAAGCGCAAACCATCCAATTTAAAGGAGCTGGAGCAGGAGGAATGGGCAAAAATCCCAGTGGTAAGATGTGGCAAGCTCATAGAGACTTATCCAAAGTGACTTGGAGCTGTGATAGCCGCAAAAGGTGGCTCTACAAAGTATTTAGGGGGGTGAATAGTTATGCACATCAAATGTTTCTGTTATTTTGTCCTATTTGTTGTTTGCTTCACAATAAAAAAAAAACATTATCAAAGTTGTGGTCATGTTCTGTAAATGAAATGATGCAACTCCTCAAACAATCCATGTTAAATCCACAAAAAATACCAAGGGGGGTAAATACTTTTGCAAGGCACTGTATATATACACATTATGTGTGTATTTTGGTGTGTAAATCAATGCACACAAAACAATTGATGTAAATAGAGTGGATTACATTTATTAAGGGAGATCACATTTGTAAAATGAAGGTTAAAAAATAAATTAAAAACGGGCATGTTTGCTTATTATGAGCCACAATCAGCTTGGCTTTGTATTAGAACCTGAAAAAACCTTGGTAGGAATAAATAGCACTTTAGGCCTCATGCACATTGGACGCTTTGGCCAAATCTCCTAGATGTCCATCTACTGGCATCAGGAAAAACACACTTAATGTTTCTGAATGCGTGTACCACAGTTGGGCATCAATTAATTTCATTGGCCAGAAAAAGAATTTATCCTGTCCACTGAAATGAATTAACGCTCAAGCGCTAAACAAGCGTAGTATTAGCACATATTGGGTGTTTTTTTTTCTGGATAAATCCTTATCTCCAAGACATTATTTTGGTGCGATCAGATTTGTGCCCGGTTTTGTGCCCTTAAACACCCCTGCCTCTGAACTCATTTAAATGGCTATGTATGCGTGGATCCATAGGCTAACATGCAGGGGCATTTTGGTGAAGAAAAAAAACTTTAAACACTTGTAAAACAAGCATTTAGGAGTGGCTCAAGCGTGCATGAGGCCTCAGAATATTAGGATATACAATAAATAGGTCTGAATTTCCATTCTCACATTGGGATGTGCAATTACATGTTGGAACCCCAGTGGGTTCCCGGCAATTAGCTGAAAGCCCTGCATCCAGGGCCAATCAGGAAGGAACGAGAGGCAGACAACTCTTGCAGCTAATTGCAGGCACCACCATATAATTGCTCATGGAGCAGATAGTCTGCATCCAGGGCTGAATACTTGCAGGTAATCGCTGCTTGTGGGGAGGGATGGAGGAGATGTGAAATGGGTGGGGATGTGTGAAGAAGAATCGGTCAGATACCGGGGTGGATTAGGTATGTGAATGATTGATGACAGATGGAAATATAAATATTGTAATAAGAGAAGAGGATGGGGTGAGATGGAAGACTGGTGGAGGTGGAAGGCGGCAAGTGGGGAGACAGATATGAACCTAGTGGGGAAATATGGGCAGAGATATGGCGGATGCACAGATGTTCGTGTATAATGAACGGATGGGGAGATGTGGGAGACAAAGCCCCTGTACATGGGACAAAGGGAAAAAATCAGGAAAGTCCCATCCAGTCTGGGGTTGTTGGGAGGGATGGAAAAGTGTTTGCATACAACAACCTGTACAAGTCAATGACAGGCTATGGCTGTATGCTGCTCATTTTTCCTATATGCAAATAAAGATGGGGATATGTGGTTATCGAAGTACAGCCGCAGCGTGTCATTGATTTGTACAGGCGGCTGGTTCTCTGGTTCTCTGTCCCGTACAAACCAGCTCTAAGCAGAATTAATCTCATTTTTGTTAGGAGTAGCAGCTTCTCAGACAGGTCTCTTATCAGGCAGACACAGTGCTGAAGGGACATCATTGGACGCCGACAGCTGTACAGAACAAAGTCCAGCTCATAGTACAGTAAGCATTCACATGTGCTCAGAGACTTTGGTTTCTTAAAGTGACCCTGTCACCAGTGTCACTTGAATATAACAGCCTACCTGCTAAAAGAAAAATGAATATAGTCAGCACTTCTTTAAATGCTGCCAAATCTCCAGGTCCATGGAATATCAGTCCCCCCTGCTATGGACTGTGGATTCTCCAATCAGGCATGTGCCTGCTATAGCAATATAGGAGCTGGTGGAGAAACCACAAGGTGCAGCAAGGGAGCAGATATTCCATACACCCAGAACTGTGGAATACGTGAAGGGGCCAGAGAGGCTTTTCAAGTAATTTCACTCTTCTTTTAGAAGGTAGGCTGTCGGATACAAATGTTCTTGTGTTGACAGGATCACTTTAAGGGAAGAATACGGGGGTGGTCTTTGCTGACCTCCTAGTTGCCTTGCTGTCTCTGACTTCAATGCTTTCTAGACCAATACTCTGAAGCAAAAAAGGAAAAAACCTACAGATTAAAGGATATGTTCACTTTTGGGAAAAAGTTACATGTTCCACCCGTTTTTAGGGTGAAACATATAACATGTTCCCGCACCTGCAGCCACTCCCTAAACCCTCCTCCCACAACTTGGGGCAGCGGGCTAGGGATCTTTTTCCCATACCTACTGTCATGATTTAAAAAGAGCGTGGCCATGTGGGGTTCCTCCCACATGGTCACATCATTCATTCACACACTACTGTGAATAAATTAACTAAAAGTACAAAGAAGTTTTGCCGCTGAACGCTTGTAGTTCTCAATGAACTGTGAGGAAGCTAGTGAGAGCTCTCATAGTTCATTGATTCTTCCTGCAATTCAGTTAACTGCCTCCTGTATGGGCAGACAATCGAGTGTCAGCAGGGTCCTGGCATTGCTGGCAATCTGGCCAGCAATGGCAATCTGCTGATCGTGGGTGCAATGCTTTATAGCAGGGCTCAAATTTCAAGTCCTAAGCTACTAGACAGGCCTTAAGAGTTACTCGCCACCAGTTGTCTCACCCAACCCCTACCCTGACCTGCTCTGCCCCTAAACACGTCCTTGTAAATTCTCTCATGAAATGACACTGTTAAATGTTTTATGCAGAATTAAGTTACAAAAATAATTAACAACAACTTTAACAATATTAACATAAAGCATCAGACTCCAAAATTCCCCTTTACATCACAGTCCACAAAGCTGTCCCTTACATCAGAGTCTGCAATATTCCCCCTAACATTATGGTCTGCAGCGTTTCCCTTTACATCAGAGTTCCCACTTACATTAGAGTCGGCTCTCTGCAGTATTGCCCTTTACATCAGAGTTCCCCCTTATGCTTATGCACTACACTAACTTGTAGCTTTAGCTGAACACTGTGAGGAGGACGCACTACACTAACTTGTAGCTTTAGCTGAACACTGTGAGGAGGACACACTACACTAACTTGTAGCTTTAGCTGAACACTGTGCACTACACTAACTTGTAGCTTTAGCTGAACACTGTGAGGAGGACGCACTACACTAACTTGTAGCTTTAGCTGAACACAGTGCAGAGGTCACACTACACTAACTTGTAGCTTTAGCTGAACACTGTGAGGAGGACGCACTACACTAACTTGTAGCTTTAGCTGAACACTGTGAGAAGGACGCACTACACTAACTTGTAGCTTTAACTGAACACTGTGCACTACACTAACTTGTAGCTTTAGCTGAACACTGTTCAGAGGACGCACTACACTAACATGTAGCTTTAGCTGAACACTGTGCAGAGGTCGCACTACACTAACTTGTAGCTTTAGCTGAACACTGTGCAAAGGTCACACTAAATTAACTTGTAGCTTTAGCTGAACACTGTGAGGAGGACGCACTACACCAACTGTAAATAGTCTAGCTGCCTGACTGTGGTACTAATAGGATCAGAAGAACACCAGCAATTTTCTTCAGGTAGCTGTAAATACTGTAACAACACAAGCCTGCTGTCAGGTCACCTTGAGGCTAGGTGACAGATGCACACCGTTGGGATCAGGAGTGCACCGCAAGGCAGTGGACCCTACGGCTGACTACTGCGGATGGGAGTCCGGGTATAAGGAAGGCAGGGCCGCTGGAACACCAACACGGATCCCACCGGGGTTAGAGCATAGGATTCCCTGGGGCGTGGAGTCTAAGAGCCAGCAGGTGTTCACCAGAGCCTCTAGTGGTGAGGATGGACTGGGCTGCAACTGGCTCCAGGTCACGACCCCCAGGGTCCCCTAGCTCACACCCACAGTAGGCAAGAGAAGGATAGGGATAGTAAAGGAATAAGCCAAGGTCAAGGCCACAAGCAGACAAGGACAACAGAGTACACGCCAAGGTTCAGGGTCACAGGCAAACAGGGATAGTCAGGTACACACCAAAGGACAGGGTCATGAGCAGACAGGAATAGTATAGAACACGTCAAGGTCGGTAACAGAAATAAACATAGAGCACACGGCAGGCAGGAACAGGAAGCCAAACTCACAAAGGTTGATCAGCAGGGCTGACCTGCAGTGCAGAGGTTAATATAGAGTTCTCTGATAGGAGCTGGGGTGGAGCCATGCTAGAGGAGAGTTAATAAAAGCAGTCAGGTGAGAGACAGCTGGTCTTTGGAGATGAACACATGGAGACAGGTAAGCTGACAAACAAACTCTATTGCATAACCATGACAGTACCCCCCTCTTACGAGGCCTCGCCCTTCCACGCCTGGGAAGGGGGTTTAGAGGGGAACTTCAAATGAAACTTCCTCAACAGACGAGGTTCAAAGACCTCAGAAGCCTTGATCCACGACCTCTCCTCAGGACCAAGCCCCTTCCAATGCACGAGGTACTGGAGAATGCCTCTACAGAGTCGGGAATCCAAAATTTGGCTAACCTCGTACTCCTGATTAGCCTGGCTGAGGAGAAGGCGGCTTACGTTTCCGACGGTCAGCAAAACTCTTGAATTTGTTGGCAGCTTTCTGGAGGGAATCATGAACATCAGCCCACATGGAATTGAATGATTCCTGAACAGTAGCCAAGGCTGGAATGTCGGAAGAACAGGTCATAGGAAGAGGGAGTTGAGGATGTCTTCCATAAACCGTGATAAAGGGTGTTTTCTGAGAACTGAAGTTGACATGATTATTGTGGGAGAACTCTGCCCACGGAAGTAGTGATGCCCAATCATCGTGATGAGCCGAGACCAAGGTACGGAGAAAGACCTCCAACTCCTGATTAACCCTCTCAGTCTGGCCATTGGATTGGGGATGGTAAGAAGAGGTAAAATCCAAGGTAATGTTGAGGGATTTGCAAAAGGCTCTCCAAAAACAGGACGTAAACTGAACACCCCTGTCCGAAACGACATGGGAAGGAACACCATGAAGGCGGAAAATCTCTCATACGAAAATGGGAACCAAGGCAGAGGCAGAAGGGAGACCAGGAAGAGGAACAAAATGAGCCATCTTGGAGAACTGATCGATTATCACCCAAATGGCTGTATTATTCTTCGACAGTGGAAGATCGGTGATAAAATCCATGGCAATGTGAGACCAGGGCTCCTTAGGAATGGGCAAGGGCATGAGACAACCAGCAGGGGCTAGTGTGGAAGATTTAGACTGAGCACAGACATGACAAGCCTTAACGTACTCTTTAACATCCGAGCGGAGGTTAGGCCACCAGTAGAGACGACTGATGAGCAGGAAGGATCGGAGTGTCAAATGACCTAGAGAGCGCATCAGCCCGACCAATGCAGGAACCAGGTTTGTACGTAACTGTGAATTTAAAACGAGAAAAGAAGAGACTCCACCTGGCCTGTCTGGGGTTCAGACATTTAGCATTCTGTAGGTATTGTAGATTCTTGTGATCAGTAAAGATCGTAATGGAGTGAGGGGAACCCTCCAAGAGATGACGCCACTCTTCCAACTCCAATTTAATTGCGAGAAGTTCACGGTCACCAATGGCATAATTTCTCTGCCTGAGAAAAATTTTTGGAAAAGAACGCACATGGTTGACGTCTCTTCTCAAAGAACTGAAGCACAGCTCCCACCCCCATCGAAGAAGCATCTACTTCAATAAAAAATGGGTCCCCAGGATTTGGTCTCCTCAAGAGAGGTCCAGAAACAAAGGCCTGTTTCAGATCGTGAAACGCAGAGACAGCCTGGGGAGGCCAGTCTTTGGCATTCGCACCCTTCTTGGTTAAAGCGATAATAGGCACGGCAATGGAAGAGTAATTCCTTATGAACTGCCTATAATAATTTGTGAAGCCAAGAAAGTGCTGTGTGGCCTTGAGGCTAGCAGGAAGGGGCCAGTTGGTAATGGCCGAGACCTTTCCGGGATCCATGCGAAGACCCAAACTAGAAACAAAACATCCCAGAAACAGGAGCTCAGGACATTCAAAGGAACATTTCTCCAGCTTAGCATAGAGATTATTCTCTCTAAGGCGCTGAAGAACGGTACGGACATGGTTTCTGTGAGCAAGCAGATTTTCGGAAAAGATGAGAATGTCATCCAGATAGATGACAACAAACTGGTACAGTAGATCCCTGAAGATTTCATTGACAAAGTTCTGGAACACAGCTGGAGCATTACACAAACCAAAAGGCATAACCAGGTATTCATAATGCCGTCCCTAGTGTTAAACACAGTCTTCCATTCGTCACCTTCCCGTATTCTAATGAGATTGTATGCACCTCTGAGATCCAATTTGGTGAAAATGGAAATAGGAAAAAAATATATGCGGCGCTTACTACATATTAATACACTCAAAGGAAGGTAAGTAAATTATGTAAAACCAACAACCATACCAGGATATTGCAAGACAGGAACTCCAGGTATTGATTATGTCTATACAATTGATCTTCCACTACATTGTGCAACAAAAGGTCACGACAAACCAGTATTGCATCAAAAATTGAAACTACTTAAAACAGAAGCAAAGCCTACAAATAAACGGGATGTTACTAATCAGTAGCTGTTTCTATATAGCAGGAGAACCTAATAAAAAATTGCCAATAACATGTGTAGCGTGAATAAATATCAATAAATAATCCAATGAGTGTGAGAATAACTAAATCCACACACAATGCAGCATAAATTCTAATTAAAAATCTTCAAAATCCACCACTCCAACAATAATATAAATAGATACAAAAATAAATTGTGTTTACCTAAAAAGGTGAGTGCAAATATGGCAATCAGTGCGGCATCCAAAAAAATGTAACAAATAAATAACTAGTAAATAAATATGTGTAGCAAGTGAAACACAACTAAATCCATACATGAATATCTAATTAAGATCTTAAAAATCCACCACTCCAATGATATTATAAATAGATACGAATGAATAATATTTAACTAAAGATTGGGTGAAAGCAAATATACCAATCAGTGCAGCATCCAGAAAAAAAACTAATAGTTAAATAAGTGTAGCAAGTGAAACACAACATACAGTGCAACATCAGTGTTGAAATCAATAAAACTACACACAAAGTGTAATAGGATGATAATGTGGCTAAAAAATAAAGAAGAAACAGTCTCAAAAGAGTCCCATATATGTTCAAATCTCCATCGTGACAGATTCAATTGGAAAATCGTGCCAAAAGAGTTCCTCCTAGAGTAAGCAGTGATAGATTAAATGTGTGTGAAAGTGATGGTTCCCCCAGCCTCTCACCTCACGGCTGAACGATAACAGCCTTGTAAGCTAATGACAGATGATAAGACAGCCTCCCGATCTCCTTGATGACAGGGGTCTCCAGGCTTCTGCTTCCAGGTAGCTCAAGTAAAGTCAGCTCAAAAAGAGGGGGAAGGACTCCATAGTGTAGTAAATATATTCACAAATTTTATTAAAACATTTGCCCACTTACATCTAAAACCATAAATAAAAACAAACACCACGGCTGCTCTCAGCTCACCCATCCCCGCCGTGATCGGAAAGACGAATGCAGCCGAATGACCCGCCTCTCTCCTCCCTGACGCATTGCGTGACTGCCACGTCACTTTTTCAAAGGGTATGGAGACAGGCGAAGGGAGAGCGCTCTTATAGCAGAGAGGTAGCCATAGCAACCCCTAAACAACGAGCGTCGGACAAGAAGCCAATCGCTCGTATACAAGCAATATAAAATGTATTGAATATGTTGTGTAAAAATAGAGGATCCAAAAATAAAAATACAAAATATTAATATATTCTAGCAGGCACATAACCATCAGCATGTTAAACCATATATCCATCAACCATATTAAATAAGATAAAAAAATAAAAAGATAAAATAAAAAAGAGAGAGAAATAAAGACTCCCTCTGGTGGGCAATAGCATTATAGCAAATTAAATTGCACTGCCATCTCCTGGACACATAAAAGATGGAAAGAGCAGATGAATAAACTAACTATTAAAATAAATATCAATTAAAAATGCAATGAGATTAGTAATGTAACACCCATTCAGCAAAAAGGACCAGTAAGTTCAATGACTAAATAAATAAATTGTATGGAAAGATCCAACCATTGCAATATTCCAAACCCGCTATGTATTAAAAAGGACCCAAACGGGTAATTGCCTAAAAGTATTAATAACCCACATAATCAAATATACCATATATAGTAAGATCTTCTTAAGACCGAAAAAACGGGGTACGACCAAAAAATCAAATCTAATAATTAGAAATAAAGCAATTGAGGTCAAATTCCACATTATGTCCCAATGGCGTCAAAGTACGGAGCTCATGGATCCAGCGAGATTCTGACTGACTCGGTTTTATTACTTTATTATCCCCCCTCCTATGGGGTTTGTATCTCTCAATTCCCCATACTTTCAACGAGGAGGGATCTCTATTGTGATATTGGTCATAATGTTTCGACAAACTATGTTTTGGATAACCATTCTTTATATTTTGGGTGTGTTCCCTGAGTCTCTTCCACAATTCCCTTTTAGTTCGTCCTAAGTATTGGATCTGACATGGACATTCCAGAAGGTACACTACTCCCTCTGTTCGGCAAGATATAAATTCTTTAATCTGGTACTCTCTATTGGTAACTGTCGATTTAAAATTACATTTCTTCTTTTTTATTTCATCTGTATGCCTGCATGTGTAGCAAGTTTTGCAAGGGTAAAAACCCTTCCCATCAAAGAAGGAAAACTCTCTCTGAGGGGGAGGGTCTAATACATTCTTTGCAACCAAGTCCCTCAACGTAGGCGCTCTTCGATAAGTAAATTTTGTTTTTTCTGGTAATAACGTTCCTAGGTGTCTGCTTTCACAATGTTCCAATATTTCCTAAAAATTTTCTCTATTTGTTTATGTTGCAAACTGTAATCCATAACTAATGGTACAGTATTCAAGGAATCATTATCTCTAATTGAATCCTCAATTAGTTTTCTTCTATCCACGGCCTCTACATCTTTAATTTTTTCTTTTATAAAGTTGAAGCAATACCCATTTTGGATGAATCTTTGCCCAATAAATTCAGCTTGTTTTAAAAACACCTCTTGTTTAGTACAATTCCTTTTCAGTCTAATGAACTGGCCTTTAGGTATGTTATTTAGCCAGGGGGAATGGTGACAGCTATCCACTGGCAGGTAGCTATTCCTGTCAACTTGTTTGAAAAACGTTTGTGTAATTAATCTTCCATCTTCTTTTAAAATTTCTAGATCTAAAAATTGTATCTTTTCATCGTTGATCTCCCATGATAGATTAATATTCTTGTTGTTTGAATTCAAATTAAATTGAATAAAAGGAGTTGCTGTGGTTTATTCTTATACATGGCTTCTTCCTCCCACTCAGCCATGTATAGGTTGGCTACACTGGGTGCATACTTGGCACCCATCGCTATTCCGCAGATCTCTTTAAAAAAATCATTTTCATACCAGAAGTAATTATGATCCAAGCTGTATCTTAAACAATCCAGTAGGAACTTTCTTTGCACCGCTTTCAGGTCACTGAATTTTTTTAGGGCCCATCTAGTTGCTTGTATTGCCTCTTCATGGTTGATTATAGTATAAAGCGATGCTACATGTGCTGTTGCAAGATACACTGGTCTGTCACCAAATGTGACAGTATCCAGTAGCTGAAGCAGATGTTTTGTGTCTCTTAGATAGGACTCAGTTTTTCTCACTAATGGTTGTAGAAACCAGTCTATATACTCCCCGATTCTTGCTCCAACCGAATTTATTCCATTTACTATTGGTCTTCCAGGTGGTTTTTCTTTACTCTTATGAGTATATATTACTGGGGTATGGCATCCACATATCTGTAAATACTTTGCCTCTTTTTTGTTTAGTAGGCCTTTTGATTTTCCTCTTTCTACCAAATATGCAAGATCATCTTTATACCGTACTATCGGATTCCCAGACAATTTCTGGTAGGTACTGGTGTCACTCAATTGTCTTTTAAGTTCTTCCTGGTAGTCTTTCTTTGACTTCACTATCGCTCCCCCTTTATCGGCTTGTCTTACCACAATCTCTCTCCTCTCTTCAAGTTTTTGGATACCCTTCTTGATATCCACTGGGTCATTGGTTTTCTTGATTTTTAAGTCCTGCAGGTCTTTCAGGACCATTTTCCGAAATACTTCAATGTTTCCCTCTGTTCCTAATGGGGGGTTAAATAGTGATTTATTCTTCAGATCACTGTATTTAATATCACTTTCCACAATATTATTGCTTAATATGTTCTCTCCTGGTTTGCTTAACATATACTTCTTTATGTGAAGACTCCTAGCAAATTTGTTAATGTCTACATATGCATTAAATTTATTTAAGTTCTTTTTAGGTGCAAATTTAAGACCTTTGTCTAATACTTTGATCTCTTCCTTCGTTAATTCCACTCCACTGATGTTAATTATCCCTTCTCCTAGTAATCTCTTTTTCTTCTGTTTTTTCGTTCCTGCTCTACATCCGCGTTTAGTTTTTCGTTTCTTCCAGATGGTTTTTCTGAACCTCTCCTTGGAGATATCCTTGCTCTTTCCTCTCGATCCACCTCTCTCTGCTGTTCCCGATTCCTTTCTTCCCTCCTTGTATCTTTCCTCAGTGTGTGGTCTGGACTCCTCCTCAGAGATCTTCGTGATCCATTTTCCATCTGGTGACGCCTGGGAGAACCCCGGCGTCTTATCTCTAAAAAACGCCTCGGGGTTCTATCACGTCCCTCATATTGATGTTTGGGTGTTCTTCCCCTCTCATACTGGTACCTGGGGGTCCGTCCTTCTTCTTCAACTCTTCTTAGATGTTCATAACGATTATATGTTGGAACATTGTAATGGTTTTCATAAAATGCCTGCTCATGTTTCCCATCACAGTATTGTGACCTAATATCTCTCCTCCTGTTTTCATAGGGTACTTGGTCATACTTTCCATCATAATAATGTGGCCTCATCTCACCCCTCCTATTATCATAATCATGACTGTCATAATTTCTCCAAGGGGGTGTTGGTGGTTCTCTTCTATCCGATATATGTTGGAAGGGTCTCGGAGAATTATAGTAATTATTATTATTCTGCCAGCCGTTTTTTCAAAAGGGCTTCTTCCAATTATTATTTCCATTCCATCCCTGTCTCTGGTTTGGGGTGTTGTAATTATTACGGTTGTCTCCTAGACCATTAATCGGTAACTTCTTACCTTTCTCTATTACCGTCATGGTCTTTTCCTCTTTTTCAGGGGTGGTGTTAGTGGAATTTATTGTGGTCACCTCTAACTTATTTTGCCACTTAAATACCAAATCGTCTTCATAATCTTTCAAATCTCTTTGATATTTCCTTCTCTTTCTTGCTGCTGTTTCATTATCTTTTTGTTTCATATCTCTCTGTAGTTGTTTTGCCAAAGCATCAAATTCAGGAAGTTCTTTTGAAATTTCTAGAATTACTTTCAACTCAGCAATTTTTTTATCTAACATTCTCACGTTACGTTGTTTCCTTTTAATTAACAAGTCGAGTAATTCTAAACCCTTATCATTGAAAAATTGGAACCATTCATCAGTGGATTCCTTATCCACTAGTTCATCATTGATGGGAACATCCCATCTCAATCTTCTTGGTAACAATCTATCCTTTATATATTTTTCATGTGTAACTATATCCCACCAAGAATTGATCTTTTTTTCCATTAGATGTCCCATTTTTCTAAAACATTTCTCACCATATTGATTTCCTGCTTCTCAAAAACAGCATCCAAATCCACTGTTCTATTCTCTACAAACCCAAAAACTTCCATGGTTGCAGTACACGTAAAAATAGATAGAGTTACAATTTAGAGGATGATAGATACTTGTGCGCATACCAAAAAAACAAATACAGAAATTATAAAAAAAAGTAGCTGCCACCATACAAGTGTTCACACACCAATCAAAGACAAATAGGAAAAAAACATATGCGGCGCTTACTACATATTAATACACTCAAAGGAAGGTAAGTAAATTATGTAAAACCAACAACCATACCAGGAGATTGCAAGACAGGAACTCCAGGTATTGATTATGTCTATACAATTGATCTTCCACTACATTGTGCAACCAAAGGTCACGACAAACCAGTATTGCATAAAAAATTGAAACTACTTAAAACAGAAGCAAAGCCTACAAATAAACGAGATGTTACTAATCAGTAGCTGTTTCTATATAGCAGGAGAACCTAATAAAAAATTGCCAATAACATGTGTAGCATGAAAAAAAAACAATAAATAATCCAATGAGTGTGAGAATAACTAAATCCACACACAATGCAGCATAAATTCTAATCAAAAATCTTCAAAATCCACCACTCCAACAATAATATAAATAGATACAAAAATAAATTGTGTTTACCTAAAAAGGTGAGTGCAAACATGGCAATCAGTGCGGCATCCAAAAAAATGTAACAAATAAATAACTAGTAAATAAATATGTGTAGCAAGTGAAACACAACTAAATCCATACATATGGATTTACGTATGGATTTAGTTGTGTTTCACTTGCTACACAGAAAGTTTTGAGGCTGGAGCTCAAAATGAATGGTGCATTGGCTGAGGAAGCCCCTGCAGGCCTCGGAGTCCCCAGAGAAACGGGACACAGCTGGCAGTAAATATGAATGTGTGGCTGCGACTGGTGCGATAGGTGCAGCTGGGTCCCCCATCTCACACCCACAGTAGGCAACAGATGGATAGGGATAGTAAAGGAATAAGCCAAGGTCAGGGCCACAAGCAGACAAGGACAACAGAGTACACGCCAAGGTTCAGGGTCACAGGCAAACAGGGATAGTCAGGGACATGCCAAAGGTCAGGGTGACGAGCAGACAGGAATAGTATAGAACACGTCAAGGTCGGTAACAGAAATAAACGTAGAGCACACGGCTCTAGGTTAATATAGAGTTCTCTAAAAGGAGCTGGGGTGGAGCCATGCTAGAGGAGAGTTAATAAAAGCAGTCAGGTGAGAGACAGCTGGTCTTTGGAGATGAACACATGGAGACAGGTAAGCTGACAAACAAACTCTATTGCATAACCATGACACCTGCCTGCCAGTAGGAAGAAAATAACAGGAACGGATCTAGCTAAACTGAATACAGTGTATATATATATATATATATATATATATATATATATACACACAATACACTGTAAGTGCAGCTAACTGACTGACTGTCCTGCCTAATCTATCTAACTTAAATCAAATGACACTGTCTCTCTGCCTCTGTCTCTCAACGCCGGAACACACTAACGCAGGGCCGCCGTGCAGGCGGCCTTATATAGTGTGGGGCGTGTACTAAACCCTCTGAGCCATAATTGGCCAAAGCCACCCTGGCTTTGGCCAATTACAGCTCTCTACAGACGGCGCTGTGATTGGCCAAGCATGCGGGTCATAGTGCATGCTTGGCCAATCATAAGCCAGCAATGCACTGCAATGCCACGGTGAATTATGGGCCGTGACACGCCACACGAATTTGGCACGAACGGCCCATATCGTTCGCAATTCGGCGAACAGACGATGTTCGAGTCGAACATGGGTTCGACTCGAACACGAAGCTCATCCCTAGTCTTTGGTAATGTCCATGGGTTCTAGACTTCAGGCAGTCCTTTGCCAGTAAAGGATTCGTAACAAAATATTAAAAATAAACATTTTTATTTATGATTATATTAATTTGTCCAATTACATTTGAGCCCCTGAAAATGGGGGGACTGTGTATAAAAATGGTTGCAGTTCTTAAAATTTGTACGTGATATTTATGTTCAAACCCTTGAATTAAATCTGAAAGTCTGCACTTCAAATTAGTTTGGATTGCTTCTTTTTAATTTTATTCTGGTAGCATACAGAACCAAAAGTATGAAAATTGTGCCGGTTTCCAAATATATATGGACCTAACTGTATATCATGAAAGTTGACAGAGATACACAATGGCTGATGGTTTTAGCCTAACAATTTTTCTTAGGCCCCTTTCACACTGGGGCGGTAGGGGGGCGTCGGCGGTAAAACAGCGCTATTTTTAGCGCTGTTTTACCGCGGTATTCGGCCGCTAGCGGTGCTGTTTTAACCCCCCGCTGTCGGCCGAAAAAGGGTTAAAACCCCTCGTATAGCGCGGCTATAGTCGCGGTATTACCGCGGTATAGCCGCGCTGTCCCATTGATTTCAATGGGCAGGAGCGGTGAATACACCGCTCCTTCACCGCTCCAAAGATGCGGCTGACAGGAGATTTTTTCTTCTCCTGCCAGCGCACCGCTTCAGTGTGAAAGCCCTCGGGCTTTCACACTGAACAAACAGCGGAGGCTGTATAGGGGCGGTTTGCAGGCCTATAACACCTGCAAACCGCCCCAGTGTGAAAGGGGCCTTACTGACAGTTCTGCAAAGTGCAGTTCACGTGTTTCACAAAAGAAATCGTATCTGATTTTCTTAACCAGTTAACAACCGCCCCATAGCAGATTTACTGCTACAGAGCAGCCGTTTTGTGAAGAAAACATGATTCTGCAATTCCTGGTATGGGTCGCGCCACTTCTTCTGTGATTAGTCACAGCAGAAGCAGATCAGTGGGTGCTGTCCAATGGATATCCACCGGTACTTGCTGATCGGCTAGGAGAGACACAGGATAGAGCTCTGCAAAAACAAAGCAGAGCTCTGACCTGACAACGGGGATGTGATGGAATTTCTTTCCCTGAAAAGCAGAGAACAAAATCCATCACATCACTTAGTGAAAGCACCAGACATAGTAAACAAAAACACTGGTTAGGCACACATTTAACCCTTTGAGCGCCCTGGATGTTTAACCACTTCCCTACCGCGCATAGTGATATGACGGCAGTAGGAACCTTTTGTCCCTCCAGGCCACCGTCATATGACGTCTTTTACTTCCTGAGCCTCTAGGGGGCACGCGCGCCCACGATGTCGCCGGGCACCCGCGATTGCCCGTGAACAGAGCAGGACCGTGGATCTGTCTCAGAGAGGAGACCGATGGTGTGTTCCCAGTACAGAGGAACACCGATCGATCTCTTCCCCTTGTGAGTCCCCTCCCCCTACAGTTAGAATCACTCCCTAGGATACACATTTAACCCTTTCCTCGCCCCCTAGTGTTAACCCCTTCCCTGCCAGTCACATTTACACAGTAATCGGTGCATTTTTATAGCTCTGATCGCTGTATAAATGTGAATGGACCCAAAATAGTGTCAAAAGTGTCCGCCGCAATATCGCAGTCATGATAAAAATCTCAGATCGTTGCCATTACTAGTAAAAAAAAAAAAAAACAACAATAAAAATCCAATAAATATATCCCCTATTTTGTAGACGCTATAACTTTTGCGTAAACCAATATATATACGCTTATTGCGATTTTTTTTTAACAAAAATATGTAGAAGAATACATATCGGCCTAAACTGAGGAAAAAAATTGTTTTTGTTTTTTTATGGGATATTTGTTATAGCAAAAAGTAAAAGATATTGTGTTTTTTTCAAAATTGTCACTCTTTTTTTGTTTATAGCGCAAAAAATAAAAACCACAGAGGTGATCAAATACCACCAAAAGAAAGCTCTATTTGTGGGGAAAAAAATTATCAAAATTTAATATGGGTACAGTGTTGCATGAACGCACAATTGTCATTCAAAGTGTAACAGCGCTGAAAGCTGAAAATTGGTCTGGGCAGGAAGGGGGTGAAAATGCCCTGTATTGAAGTGGTTAACTCCTTCCCAGCCAGTGTCATTAGTGCAGGGACAGTGCATATTTTTATTTTTAGCACTGATCGCTGTATTAGTGTAACTGGTTCCCACAAAGTGCCAGTATCAGATTGTCCGCCGCAAAAATGCAGTCCTGCTTACTGAGTTAGTAGCTGATCGCCGCCATTACTAGTATAAAAAAATTTAAAAATTCAGTATATGTACACCATAGTTTGTAGATGCTATAAATTTTGTGCAAACCAATCAATTTACGCTTAATGGGAATTATTTTTAGCAAAAATATGATTTTTTTTTATTGGATAAGCTTTATAGCAGAAAGTTAAAAACATTTTTTTTCCTCAAAATTGTAGTTTTTTTTTTTTTTACTTTATGGCGCCAAAAATATATAAAACCCAGAGGTGATCAAATACCACCAAAAGAAAGCTCCAATGGTGGGGAAAAAATGACATACATATCATTTATGTACAGCGCTGCATGAGTGCGAAATGGTCAGTAAAATAGCGCAGTGCCGGATAGTAAAAAATGGCCTGGTCATGAAGGAGGGTAAATCTTCCAGAGGTCAAGTGGTTAAATATGAAAGGAATCTAAGATCCTCATTGCTGATCTCTACATCTCCCACATTGTACTGTGGGATGCCAGGAGACTAGTAGATGCCCACACTGAGGATTTCAGTAAATGTACATCTGCATTTAAGATGCCTCCCCGCACAAAAACAAGGCGCTTTGTACTCAAATCAAACAAACAGGAATGAGATGGTGCCTATTTTTCTGAACTACTCTTAGCTTAATAGATTTGGAGATAGTAGAGGTTCACTTTAAGACACAAAGAAGGGGGTTT
Organism: Aquarana catesbeiana; assembly: GCF_042186555.1. Lineage (NCBI taxonomy): Eukaryota > Metazoa > Chordata > Amphibia > Anura > Ranidae > Aquarana > Aquarana catesbeiana. The sequence goes on from NC_133333.1 coordinate 185,801,334, forward strand.
CATATCTTGTATCAATGTGGCTCTTGTATCTGTGTGAAGAACTGTCTATGAATAAAAAAAGGTTCACTAGAAAGCTATGGGCATTATAAATACTTGAAATTGTGTTTTTATCTTATTGAATAGAATATCTCTTTTAAAAAGAGCAAGAGTTTTAAAAAATGTACTAGATAAATTCTATGTGGAATCTACTAGGATGGGGTGATTTATACCACATTTCAGACCATTCCTTAAATTAAGTCACTCTTATGCCCTGTACACACGGTCGGACATTGATCGGACATTCCGACTTCAAAATCCATGGATTTTTTCCCGACGGATGTTGGCTCAAACTTGTCTTGCATACACACGGTCACACAAAGTTGTCGGAAAATCCGATCGTTCTGAACGCGGTGGCGTAAAACACGTACGTCAGGACTATAAACGGGGCAGTAGCCAATAGCTTTCGTCTCTTAATTTATTCTGAGCATGAGTGGCACTTTGTGCGTCGGATTTGTGTACACACGATCGGAATTTCCGACAACGGATTTTGTTGTCGGAAAATTTTATAGCAAGCTCTCAAACTTGTCGGAAATTCCTATGGAAAATGAGTGATGGAGCCTACACACGGTCGGAATTTCCGACAACAAGGTCCTATCACACATTTTATATTGGAAAATCCTGTCGTGTGCACAGGGCATTACTGGAATTCAAAAAGGGGGCTCCCACTCCTAAATTTCTGTAAATAAGTTTTGTCTTCCTCAAGTTCTTCTTTTACCACTTAGTTCCTGTGTTCTGTCAGGATTACAATTCAATAATAGCTTAGCTGATCACCATCATAGTCTAAAGAGGACTTCGAAAGGTACAAGGCTAGGGTCAGGCTCAATGACTAACCTTGACCATTAATTTAGCAACTTAGCTAATAACTAACAAATAACATAGACAACATGCTTTAAATGTATGTAAAAATAGACGCTCTAATAATATGATAAAAGAAAATGTCAAGCCGTAGAAAACCTTATAAAACATACATTCTTGAAGTGGAGCTTTCAGCCTGATTCCTATAATACTAGGGCTGAAACAACTAATCGATTAATCGACAACTAATCGATTATGAAATTAATCGATTACTATTTTCATAATCGATTAATCGGCCAGTAACATAATGGGGTTAAAAAAAACTAAAATGAGCCCTTTATAGTACAAAAAGAGCAAATAATCACTACTGTAAATATTACTTTCACGGTTCTACAGTAAAAAAACGAACCCCTTACAGTAGTAATTATCTGCCTTTTTGTACTATAAAGGGCTATTTTTTTTAACCCCATTATGTTTCTAAACATCTTAGACCTGGTTCACATCTATGTGTTTCTTTGGTGCTTTTTGTAGAAACGCACTACAGTTCATTTACATGGTTTTCTATGGGACACGTTCACATCTATGCTTTTTTCAGCCGCTGCGTATTTGGAAAGGGTCAGGGACTTTTTTTTTTTTTTAACGAAAAACTGTGCTTTTTTGGTTCAATATACTTCAATGGAGAATCTGAAGAAAAGCATGTAATGCGTTTTTGCAGCAATTTGTGTTTTTTAATCTTCCCAACAACAAATTGGCCAAAAAAATGCAAAAACGCAAATTGCAGCAAAATCACGTGCGCAAAAATCAAAACGCACAGCAAAAAGCACTGCAGAAACAGATCAAAAGCAAACTGCATAGGTGTGTACTGAGCCTTATGCTGGCCACACGGATCAATTTTCAGACGAGAATATTCAGACGAAAAATCTTTGTACATTCGCTGAATGAAAGAATGTTTGAAATTTTCACTTGTTTTTAACATTCTGTTTTTAAAACAAATGTAATTTTTTGAACGAAAACCACATCCACTGTCTGAAAATTCCTTTCACCAAGAAGTTTTCTATTTCCAAATTTTCCCATCACTGTGGTTGAAAATGAATGTCGATTTGACCGCACTAATGATTAGAAAATCGAACGAACATTCTTAAAATTACATTTTTTTTTTTGAAGGAAGACATTGTTTGTTCTTTAAATAAAAAAAATGTGATCTCTGAGCCTGATAATATATACCAGATTCACCCTTTAATAGTATATATCCTCTAAAAGTATATACAGTATATTTCTCCTCTAATAGTATATACACAGTATATCTCCTCTAATAGTATATTCAGTACATCTCCTCTAATAGTATATTCAGTATATCTCCTCTAATAGTATATCTCTTCTAATAGTATATACAGTATATCTCCTCTTATAGTATATACAGTATATATCCTCTAATAGTATATACAGTATATCTCCTCTAATAGTAAATACAATATATCTCTTCTGTCTGTTATTCTCAGAGTGGATTAGATATTTTGCTCCCTAACCATATAGTTGGTTATTTATATTTACCACTGCATACAGATATTTAAGAATAAATTGCCTTTTAAAACTTTACATATTAACTAAATTATACACCACACTTTTTTTTTTAAAGGTTATTAACCGATTAATCGATTAATAGAAACAATAATCGGCCAACTAATCGATTATGAAAATAATCGTTAGTTGCAGCCCGATATAATACAATATAGGACAGCTGTAAAAAGAAAAAAAAAAAAACACAATAATACAACTGACTATAGATCCAATTCTGTGTCACAGGGTTAGTCATTTTCCTTGCTGGATAAGGACCGATTTCCATGAATTCAAACTCCTGAATGGTTAGACTTGCTGACCCCCTTCAAGATTTGCCAAAATTATGGCATTAACAGAAACCTGTACCAACAGAAACATGGAAGCGGTCACTGCTGACCTTCTAAAATTGATAGTTGTCTGGCCTGCACAGTTTCCATTATGGTGGAACCAAGTCGGAACTGCTGATCTTCATGCTTGTTCCAGGTCAGGGATTCAGGTTTTTGAGGATGAAGACTCAGCATGACAGCCAGTCAACCAGTACCAGCACCTAAAGTGTCAGAAAACCACAGTGCTCACACCTCTGCAAGACAGTGAAAAATTGACTCACCGACTGCCAGAAGCATGTGTAGATAATATTAATTATTTTTTTATAATAGAGGCTGCTTGCTTGTTGAAATAAGGTAAATTTAAAGGATAATACTGATCTATAGAGCAAGCATTTTGTTTTTAAAATGACAAACTTTAATTGTCGTTAAAGACGCTCTAATAGGCTTCAAAAAAGGGTGGGCTTGGGGCGCAGAGCACTGCGCCCCGAGTCCACCCAGTTGTGTGAGAATAGCGAATGAATATTACCACATAGCACAGTAACGTAGGTTACTTGCATTGGTGCAGTGGCTGCTAGGATTTTTTTGCCATTACCAATTGGGGAGATTTCCCTTCACTTCCTGTTCGATAGCTGAAACAAGAAGTGAGAGAAAAACCCTCCATATTGGGGATATTCTAGAACTAGTGTTCCCATGAAAAGATTTCCCTGCTATTTCTATCTTGGTGACAGCTCAAAATGTGGGATTTTCTTTTACTTTCATGCTTGGTAACCTAAAAGGGACAAATAGAGAGCGTGAAAGTCCCTAAGGCCCCATTCACACCTCATGTCTTTTCACTCAACACACATAGGGCAGCCCATTCACTTAACCACTTGACCACTGGGCACTTAAACCCCCTTAATAACCAGAAAAATTTTCAGCTTTCGGTGCTCTCACATTTTGAATGACAATTACTCAGCCATGCAACACTGTACCTATATGAAATTTTTTGTCCTTTTATTCACACAAATAGAGCTTTCTTTTGGTGGTATTTAATCACCGCTGGGTTTTTTATTTTTTGCGCTATAAAAGAAAAGAGACTGAAAATTCGGTAAAAAAATGAATTTTTCTTTGTTTAGGTTATAAAATTTAGCAAATTAGTAATTTTTCTTCATAAATGTTGGCCAAAATTTATACTGCTACATATCTTTGGTAAAAATAAGTACAAATTGGTGTATATTATTTGGTCTTTGTGAAAGTTATAGAATCCAAAAGCTATGGTGCCAATATCTGAAATTTGATCACACCTGAAGTACTTAAGGCCTATCTAAGTTCTTGAGACCCTAACATGCCAGAAAAGTACAAATACTCCCCAAATGACCCCTTTTTGGAAAGAAGACATTCCAAGGTATTTAGAAAGATGCATGGTGAGTTTTTTGAAGTTGTCATTTTTTCCCACAATTCTTTACAAAATCAAGATTTTTTTTTTTTCACAAAATTGTCATATTAGCAGGTTATTTCTCACACACAGCATATGCATACCACAAATTACACCCCAAAACACATTCTGCTATTACTCCCGAGTACGGCGATACCACATGTGTGAGACCTTTACACAGCGTGGCCACATACAGAGGCCCAACATTCACGGAGCACCTTCAAGCGTTCTGGAGCACCCAGGCCAATTCTGACATTTCTCTACTGCATGTAAAAATTATAATTTATTTGCTAGAAAATTACATAGAACCCCAAAAACATTATATATGTTTTTTTAGCAAAGACCCTAGAGAATACAATGGCGTTCGTTGCAACTTTTTATCTCGCACGGTATTTGCGCAGCAATTTTTCCAGTTTTGTGCTTAAAAAAAAACAAAAAAAAACAGTAAAGTTAGCACAATGTTTTTGCATAATGTGAAAGAAGAAGTTACGCCGAGTAAATAGATACCTAACATGTCACCCTTCAAAATTGCACACGATCGTGGAATAACACCAAACTTCGCTACTTAAAAATCCCCATAGGCGACGCTATAAAATTTTCTACTGGTTACATGTTTTGAGTTACAGAGGAGATCTAGGACCAAAATTATTGCTCTCGCTCTACCAATCGCAGCGATATGTCACATGTGTGGTTTGAACACCGTTTTCATATGTGGGCGGGACTTACGTATGCGTTCGCTTCTGCATGCGAGCACACAGGGACAGGGGCGCTTTAAATTTTTTTTATTGTTCATTTTACTTTATTTATTTTAGTTTGACACTTTTTTCCAAAAAAAATATTTTTTGATCACTTTTATTCCTATTATAAGGAATGCAAACATCCCTTGTAATAGGAATATGGCATGACAGGTCCTCTTTACAGTGAGATATGGGGTCAATAAGACCCCACATCTCACCTCTAGGCTGGGAAGCCTGAAATAATAAAAAGAAAGATGATCCTGGCTTCGATCGTAGCGGTGAGTCGGTAGAAGCACCAGAGGGTGGCGGGAGGGGGAGGGATGTCCCCTCTCGTCTCCCATAAGAACGATCAATCAGTGGAACAGCTGCTATGATCATTCTTATGGTGTAGGGAATCATCGGCTGAAAAAGCTGATATCTCAATGATGCCTGTAGCTGCAGGCATCATTCAGATATCCCCGCACAAAGTCAAGGACGTCATATGATGGCAGGCAGGAAGTGGTTAAAACGCATTTTTTTTTTTAACACAAAGTTGTCCATTTATACAATATTTCTAACACATAGCATGTACATACCAAAAGTGACACCCCAAAATAGATTCTCCTACTCCTCCTGAGTACGGCGATACCACATGTGTGAGATTTCCACAGCCTGACCACATACAGAGGCCGAGTACAGCCCAGTATGGCTGAGCATGGCCGAGTATGGTCGAGTATGGCCAGGTATGACAGAGTATGGCCAGGTATGGCAGAGTATGGCTGGGTATGGCAGAGTATGGCTGGGTATGGCAGAGTATTGCAGGGTATTGCTGGGTATTGCGGGGTATTGCAGGGTATTGCTGGGTATTGCGGGGTATTGCAGAGTATTGCAGGGTATTGCAGAGTATTGCACATGGTATTGCAGAGTATTGCACAGGGTATTGCAGAGTATTACACAGGGTATTGCAGAGTATTGCACATGGTATTGCACAGGGTATTGCACAGGGTACTGAAGAGTATTGCACACAGTATTGCAGGGTATTGCACAGGGTATTGCAGAGGGTATTGGAGAGTATTGCACAGGGTATTCCAGAGTATTGCAGGGTATTTCTGAGCATTGAGGGATGGCTGAGCATGGATGGATGAGGCTCTGTGTCACAGAGCAGCACTGTGGGCACTACACATCCAGCCCACAGCGCTGCTGCCATCCGATCCCTCCCCCTCTCCGCTCACACTGTACCGATCAGTACACAGAGGGGAGAGAGGAAATGACGCCGGTTTGTTTACTTGTAATCGCCCCGTCATTTGAGTTTACCGTGATGCGCCAGGTCCTCTGTACCCGGTGGTCACGGATGTTCTCGGGTGTGCGCTCCAGGGGGTGCACGAGAGTGGAATTCTGGGAGGACGTCACTGTACGCCCTCCCAGAGTTAAGCAACCTCCCTGTAGCCGTCATTCGGCTATGGGCCGGTTGTTAAGTGGTTAAATGGGCTGCCCTATGTGTGGCAAACATGCCAAAGAAGCTTCACATTTTATTTATTTTTTACAGCGAGTTTTGGCACATTTGTGGCCTGTTTTGCTATGCACAAATTGCTCGTATTCTGTCCGCGTTTGGGGTGCCATTGAAAGGTAATGCCACTGCAAGCACAATGATTGTTTTGCACATGTCCCAGCAAGATGCAAAAAAGCACATTTCTACGTTCATTTCCAGAACGCACAGGTGTTAATAGGGCCTAACAGGGGCACAGACAGCAATAAATACCTGACAGGTGTTCTCCTCCCTCTCCACTCTATCCAAAACTAAAATGTTTTTCCTTTAGCTATACTTTAACTCCTTCCTAAATATAAAATTTAATGGTGCACTCCGGGCAGATTTAATGTATAAATAAAGACAAAACTTTTTTTTTGTTTTGTTTTGGATAGAGTGGATAAGTATTAGAACTCCATTCAGTTTATTTTGCTGTTTTTGCCCCCATGAAAGTGAAAGAAAATCCCATTTTTAGCTTGACACTTAAAGCAGTAATAGAGGGGACATTTTCCAATGGGGACACTACTTCTGGTGACCTTGGTGACAACCAGGGGTTCCCTCATTTTGGAGGGATTTCCTTTCACTTCCTGTCTTGGCTATGGGGCATGAAGTGAAGGACAATCTCCCCAATGGGGCACAGATGGCAAAAAAATAATAATAAAATACAACAGGGATTATAACCCTCCCCTTACTCTGTCCCAAATGAAAGGTTTTGCCTTTAGCTCTACTTTAAAATACATAAATGAATCTGCTGGATATTCATTACTACATCTTGAAATGTTTTTTTTACAATGCAAGCAGTGTAAACACTTTTATTCAATCTGGTATCAGCCACTCATAGTCCCTGTACAGCAGAGCTCAGATTGGGAAGGGAGGAGCAGCATAGGGAGCCAGTCAGTTCTGGGAGGAGAGAGCAAAGTAACAGAGAAACAAGCTCATCAGACTACAGCATATCTTTTCAGTATCCAGGCAGCAGAGAAAAATCAGATCTACTATACTTGTGCTGTGTGGCAGAGCTGTGTAATTCTCAGGACTGGCAGAAATACAAATTAATAAGCCCCCGTTCACACCGGTGCTGCTTGTCATGCGGTTCCAAATCGTATGAAAAGTCTCTGCCTATTGTCGGCAATGGTACAAATTGGTGCGGCTCCTACTTTGCAGTGCCACACCGATTCGAAAAAAAGGTTCCTGCACTATTTTTTGCGATTTTTGATTGAATGTACAAATTATTTTTGTACAGCTTAAGAGCATCTCCACCTTTGGACAACAGCATTGTCAATCTGGGGAAAGGGTAGTGTTAGATGTACTAGTTCCAATGGACCTACTAGTTTAGATGGACCTAACAAATTAAAGGCAAACTTAAGCTAACTAAAAGTGGTAGTAAACCACCACAAAAATATAAAAAAGGCCCCCTGCAGGTTTAAGTAATTATGTACTAGTATGCACTGCATACTAGCACATTATGACAGACTTACCTGCCCATGGAGTCCTCTAGCGCAGTGCTGTCACGGCTCCCCTGTGCTTCCATCTTCACCTTTCTGGGTTTGCGGGCTGTATGGATGCTCTGGGTAGGGTTTGCCGTCCCTTCCGAGCGCATGTGCCAGTGACAACACTGGTTGCATCCCATGTGAATTTCTCCTAAACAATGCAAGTTTAGAAGATATTTACTGTACCTACGGGTAAGCCTTATTATAGGTACAAGTTAAAAAGTGGACTTTCCTTCCTCTTTAAAGCCTGCCTAGGAAGACCCACTCCTCCAGATTGCCATGCATCAAGGCATTTTTGCATAACTTCTTTCAAGAGCCAACACACTGCTTGTATCAGGACTGAGGGTTGTTAGGAAGAGTACCGAGGGAGGGTGCGGTGATGCTTTCAGGAAGCTATGTACAGTTCCCTGCCAGCACCTCGCATCAACCATGATCTGCCTGCGTTGCATAAAGTAGCACAGAAACACAAAAATGTAATATAATGACATCTAAAATAAGGAATGCAATGTAATTTCATTAGCGTCTCCTGATGGTGGTCAAGTGTTATGACACAATTCATATGAATGTCTGTGTTTGCTGGTGCTTCCTCTCTATTTGCTGAAATTACCTGGAAAGTCACTTCTCTACCACCTTGTTTCGGGGGGAGGACCTCTCATGATTGTTGATACTTGTTTTCAATTGTGAAACAATCTGTAATCAGTCTAACTTGTGACCAGTTTTATGTCTTTTCTTCCTGGCATATCTGGAATAAATAAAGAATTAAAAAAAAAAACATAAATTAGCAGGTCGATGACAGCATACTGGTGCTTTGGTAGCTGGAACTGGGACAGAATAAGTCATAAATGTGACAAAGTGAGCAATAAAAAAACACAACAAAGTTTTGAACTAATCTTCAAACTAAATAGAAAGAAAAAAAAGGCTAGATTTACAGTCCAAAGCGTACATACAATAAAAGCTGCAGTACACTCCGCTGTGTTCTGTTATTGCCATATCATAGTGCCAGGTGCGCTGTGTTCTCATATAAGATTGCCAATCTCTCCACTCTCTTATATGGGATGGTGGTGAGCAAGTGTTGTCAATCAATCAAAGATAAATACATTAGACCTCTTTCACACTGGGGCTGCAGCTGCGTTAGCGCTAAAGTGCTACTTGTTTTAGTGGCATTTTTCGGCCGCCAGCGGGGAGCTTTTGAGCCAAAAAGAATGGGTTAAAAACGCCCATGTTGCGGCGCTTCCGAATCGCTATTCAGGCGCTTTGGAAGCGCTGCCCATTCATTTCAATGGGCAGGGCGTTTTGGGATCACTGTATACAGCACTCCCACACCGCTCCAAAGATGCTGCTTGCAGGACTTTCCTAACGTCCCCCAAACGCACCGCCCCAGTGTGAAAAGAGACACTGAAATGAATGGGAGGCGATTTTGAGGCGCTATATAGAGGCTATTTCTATCGCTAAAATGCCTGAAAACCGCCTCAGCATGAAAGGGGTCTTAATGTGCAACTAAAGTCTCTCAATAACATTAACTGTTTTAAATGTTTATGCTGCTAGCATGAGTAAATACATAAGAAGATATATCATATTTACTTGTTTTAATCTGTTTTTGTTTACATTTCTTCAGTTGCTTCCTGGTTTCTGGCCTAGGCTAAAATGATGTCATACTTCCCAGGAGTCTTCATGGGTATTTTCTTCTTTCATCAGAAGGAGATAAGGAGAGGCTTTCTCAGCTAAGCACACACTCCTGCCTGCATTCCTGAACTAAGGGCAGATGGATTCCAGGAAGTAAATGCTACATGAATCATTTGCCCTTACTCAAGATGGTCATTGCTAAAAATGCTGGGGATGTTTTTCAAAGTGATTTCTCAACAAAATAAAGCATGGAGACATGTATGGATGAGTGAGTTTACTTTGAATATTAAAAGAAAAGTATGGAATTTTTTTTATCCTATATTCATACTTACCTAGGTGGATGCCGCATCGGACCGAATGAGCCCGGGCTGGACTTCTCCTTTAACCGCTTCCGGACTGCCTTATACCAGCTTTATTGCTACAGGGTGGCATCTGTGTGCCAGATCATGTATAAATACAACAGCTCGCTTCATTATACACAGCGGAAGCCAATCGGTGGGTGCAAGGTACTAGATGTCCGCCAGCCGATCGTCTGGGAAGAGAGACAGAACTCTGATCTGCCTATGTAAACAAGGCAGATTGCCGCTTTCATAGGGGGAAGGGATGGTGTTTGTGTCCCTGCTACATTCCATCTATTCCCCTAGTAAAAGCACCTCACACAGGTCACATAAACACTGGTGAGGCACATAGTTAACCTTTTGATCACCCCTGATGTTAACCCCTTTCCAGCCAGTGTCAGTGCATATTTTTAGCACTGATCATAGCATTAGTGTCACTGGTCCCCAAAAAGTGTCAGTTAGCGTCAGAATGTCCGGCGCAACATCACAGTCCACTATACGTCACTGATCACCACCATTACTAGTAAAAAATAAATAAAAATGTCCTATAGTTTGTAGATTATATATTATATATATATTATATATATTATATATTATATACTTTTGCACAAACCAATCAATATACGCTTATTGGGATTTTTTTTTTTAACAAAAATTTGTAGCAGAATACATATTGGCCTAAATTTATGAAGAAATTCGATTTTTTTTTCAATTTTTTATTGGATATGTTTTATAGCCAAATGTAAAAATTATTTTTTTTTTTTTTAAATTGTCAGTATTTTTTTGTTTATAGTGCAGAGGTGATCAAATACCACCAAAAGAAAGCTCTATTTGTGGGAAAAAAGGACATTCATTTTATTTGTGTACAGCGTTGCACTGACCGCGCAATTATCAGTTATAGAGTATACAGGTAGGTACAGTATATATGCATAGGCACAATATACACAGTATACAGTTAGGTATATATGAGTAGGCTTTAATTATACACAGTATACAGGTAGGTATACATGAGTAGGCTCTATACACACAGGATACAAGTAGGTATACAGGAGTGGGCTCTATACACACAGGATACAAGTAGGTATACAGGAGTAGGTTTTATATATACAGTATACAGGAAGGTAGACATGTGGGTGCTCTAAAAACATAGTATACAGGTAGGTATGTATGTTTTAGGGGGCTCTATATATACACACAGGGTTATGTAGTACACACAGGGATGAAGTGTATACATCGTTGCTATGGTTACCAGTGACACTCAGCCCTCTCTCAGACATGGAAGGGCTCAGTCACCACACAATATGAAAGCCAAGCCTGCCTGCAGACAGAAGTGACCCGGGTCCCCTCCATACACAGTATTACACACACAGAACACAGATATATGTACTGACTGAATCAACATTCAGCCCAACTCCATTCATAACCCACTTCCTGGTTCCCCTACAGCCCTCAGGACCCCACAAAGGATCCCCAGTCTGTCCTTATCACTGCCTGATACCAGAGCAACTGTCACAGTTCCTTTATATTATGAAATGATCAAACCCAGTGTTTATTAAATACCATAATAAAGCTTTATTTGTTTAATAACAATGGAATAAGCTCAGTTTCATTTGGGTACTGTGTTGTATGAGCCAGTATATTTCAGGCAAAGGATTGGGGCAGCTAGTGTGAGAAGGCCAGTGCTGTGATTGGTTGGCAGTTGATCTCTGCACAGGTGCAGATGTTTAGGGCTTCTCTAGGGGTCCTGACAGGCAAGCGGTGAAGAGGATCTCGACTGAGACGCATCTCTGAAGCCAGGCTCCAGCGATTATCGCCATAAACTACAATTTTTCTACATTTCTCTTCTTATTATAGTGTTGTATATTATTATTAGTATTAATAGTATGTATTTTTAGGTAAACCTTCATTCACCTGCGATACCATCTAGTACCATCAAGATGCCGCGGCGTCTACGACGCAACAATCGTGAAATACCACCACGTGACCCAACAGGTATGAAAATTGTACCATATTAACCCCTTCATGACCGCATAACACATATATGAGGCATCCAGGAAGTGGGCTTTAAACCTGGGTGCTCCATATATGTGTTCTTACAATACATACTATTGTTTCTTGGCTCTATTATGGGCACAAAAAACAAATCCCACACATATGTGGTATCGCTGCGATCATCAGGAACAGGAGAATTTTTTAATGCAGGCTTTTTTTGGTATTGATACATTGTAATGTCCTAAAATATACAGCTAAATTTAATTACTTCCTGACTATAGGACATCCATGGAAGTCCTCAGGTTGAAGTAGTTATACCGGGATGATGTCTGAACCTACAGACCTTATTCCAGTATGGGTTTTTTCAGCCAGCGATTCTGTTTGTGGCAGAAGTGATTTGAGTGGCTAAATAGCCTCTCAATCACTTCTGTGGGTGGTGGAAGGGGCCCCCCCCCCCCGCCGCCTTTCCCGAGCTCTAAGTGTAAAAAAAAAAAAAAAAAAGGTTTGTATAAAATAAATAATAATAATTAAAAAAAAAAAATGAAAGCACTCCCATCCCACTGTGCTTACGCACAAATGCGAACGCATATGTAAAGGGTGATCGTTTCACACATGTGAGGTATTGTCACAAATATCAGTGTGAGAGCAATAATTCTAGCACCAGACCTCCTGTGTAACTCTTAACTGGTAACCTGTAAAAGCGTTAAAGGCATTGCCTATGGAGAATTTTAAGCATCAAAGTTTGCCGCCGTTCCACAGACAGATGCAATTTTAAAGTGTGACATATTAGGTATCTATTTACTTCATCTTTCACATGATACAAACAAATTGGAGTAAATATTGTGTTTTTTTTTAAATGTATTATTATTATTTTATTATTTCCCCCCAAAAAAATGCATTTGAAAAACTGCTGCACAAATACCGTGTGACATAAAAAATTACAACACCCATCATTTTATTCTATAGGGCCTCTACTAAAAAATATATATAATGTTCGGGGGTTCTAAGTAATTTTCTAGCACAAAAAAGTAGATTTTTACATGTAGGAGCGAAGTGTCAGAATTGGCCCAGATACGAAGTGGTTAAAGAATTATTATTTTTTCTACTTTTTTGGACCAGTTTTCCCTTTGATAATAATAAAAATCAGGAGATATCATTTAACATTTCCCACCTACTGAAAGCTGTCCTGAAAAAAAAAAACAAGGAACAATATAACCCACCTGGATACAAGTAGTGATGATATGCACAGTTTTATGAACACATGTCAAAGTTGCAAAATTAGGATTGGGCACTGACTTTGGTCATACGCCCCGGTTAACATTGCAGCTAATTGGCATGAGATTTGACATGTCAAATCGCATGCAAAATTGGCGGCTATTGCAGGCAATGGCACCGTCTGAATCGGTGCGACACCGCACCGGTTCCCAAAAGAAGTTTCTGCACTACTTTTGGGGACTTTGGGGTGCGATTTCAATAGACATCTCTGCAGAAACCCACACAGATGTCTCTGAAATCGCCCCCGATGTCCTGACTGACATGCGGTAAAAAGAAATCTATTTCATTCCCGCTGTCAGTGTGAAGCTAGGCTAAAGGGGAGAAGAATTCCTTTTCTACCCTTGTTAAATAATTACATTTTGATACCAGTTTCAAATTGTTTATTTAGAGTTTATATGCTAACCAATTGCCATTCAGTATAGTTATATATACTGTACATTCTGAATGAAAGCGGTTATACTATGATTATGGGTGCAGCAGCAGCCATAATCCTGTTATCAATTTTTACAGCTGTCCATTCACTTTTATTTATTTTTAAAATATGAAAAAAAATGTAAACCACCCCGTCCCCTGTTCACACACCCAAATGCGCATGTAGGTCTTTCACACATATGTAAACAGTAATTGCATCACTCAATGAGGTATCACTGTGAACATCAGAGTGAGAACAGTAATTTTAAATGCCAGAGCTCACCTTTTACTCTAAATTTATAACCTGTAAAGCCTTTTAAATCATTGCCTGTGGACAATTTTAGGTAGTGTACTTTGTCGCTATTTCAAATACATTCACAATTTTTTATTTTTTATTGTTTGGCATATATTTACCTGATGCATCATTATCTTTTATATTTTAGCAAAAAAAAAAGGTGGATTATATTGTATTTGTGTTCAGTAAAAAGCAGACCTCTATCTAATCAGCTGTCTTGCAGGGCAGAGGAGGGATCAAGGATCCAACAGACCCCTGATTTCTCCATGAAGAGTACCTGGCTGTCACTGCCCAAAGCTATCATAGGGGGTTTTGTCCACCCCTTGTAATAGCAATAAAGTTGAATGAAAAAAATACATTTAAGAAAGTTTAAAAAAAATGTAATAAAAAAAATAATAATAATTGCATCACACATGTGAGGTATCGCTGTGAACCTCATAGTGAGAGCAATCATTCTAGAGCCAGAGCTCACATTTAACTCTAAACAGATAACCTATAAAGGCTTTTGTGTGTGGCCTATGGACAATTTCAGGTACCTTTGTTTGTTGCCTTTTTCACAGGAGTGTGCGATTTTAAATCTTGGCGTTTGGTAATGAATTACCTGACACAACATCATCTTTTATATTTTACCAGCAATATTGGGTATTATGGTGTGCACTAAAATTCATTTAAGTGTATTTTGTAATGAAAATGTGCAGTATGATATATTATAGATGGCTTTGTTCTCTGTGAATAGAAGATTAGGAAGGTTTAATTTCAATTCAACTAGCCTCATTGGACTTATGCCTAAATCTGACCATTAACCACTTGTCAAGCGGCCCATAGCCAATTGACGGCTACAGGGCGGGTGCATAACTCTGGGAGGGCGTACAGTGACGCCCTCCCAGAACCCAGCTCTCGTGCGCCCCCTGAGGAGTGCACCCGGACACATCCGTGACCGCTGGGTCCTCTGGATCACTGATCCCGGCCGTTCACCACGTGATCACTCCGTAAAATGATGGAGGGATCACTTGTAAACAAACTGGCGTCATGTCATGACGCCGGTTCCTCTCTCCCCTCTGTGTACCGATCAGTACAGTGTGAGAGGAGAGGGGGCGAGATTGGATGGTAACAGCGCTGTGGGCTGGATCTGTAGTGCCCACAGCTCTGCTCTGTGACAATTGCAGTCACATCTATCCATCCATGCTCAGCCATCCCTCCATGCTCAGCCATACTCAGTAATACCCTACAATACTCTGCAATGCCCTGCAATACCCTGCAATACTCTGCAATACCCTACAATACTCTGCAATACCCTGCAATACCCTGCAATACCCTGCAATACTCTGCAATACCCAGCAATACCCAGCAATACCCCGCAATACTCTGCAATACCCAGCAATACTCTGCAATACCCAGCCATACTTTGCCACGCTCAGCCATACTCGGCTGTACTCGGCCTCTGTATGTGGCCAGGCTGTGGAAGTCTCACACATGTGGTATCGTCGTACTCAGGAGGAGTAGGAGAATCTATTTTGGAATGTAATTTTTGGTATGTACATGCTATGTGTTAGAAATATTGTATAAATGGACAACTTTGTGTTAAAAAAAAAAAACAAGCATCATTCAGATATCAGCTTTTTCAGCCGGCGATTCCCTACACCATAAGAATGATTATAGCGGCTGTTCCGACCCCCCCCCCTCCTGCTGCCCTTTGGTGCTTCTACCAACTCACCGCTACGATCTAAGCCAGGATCGTTTTTTTTTGTTTGTTTATTTCAGGCTTCCCAGCCTAGTGGTGAGATGTGGGGTGAAAGGACCTGTCATGCCATATTCCTATTACAAGGGATGTTTGCATTCCTTGTAATGGGAATAAAAGTGATTAAAAAATGTATTCTGCGGAAAAGTGTCAAACTAAAATAAATAAAGTAAAATGAACATTAAAAAAAAAAAAATTTTAAAGCGCCCCTGTCCCTGTGTGCTTGCATGCAGAAGCGAACGCATACATAAGTCCCGCCCACATATGAAAACGGTGTTCAAAACCACACATGTGAGGTATTGCCACGAACGTTAGAGCAAGAACAATAATTTTGGCCCTAGGCCTCCTCTGTAACTCAAAACATGTAACCAGTAATTTTTATAGTGTTGCCTATGGGGATTTTTAAGTAGTGAAGTTTTGCGCCATTCAACGATTGTATGCAATTTTGAAGGGTGACATGTTAGGTATCTATTTACTCTGCGTAACTTTATCTTTCACATTATGCAAAAACATTGGGCTAACTTCACTGTTTTGTTTTTTTTTTTAAAGCACAAAACTGATTTTTTTTCCCAAAAAAATCGTTCAAAAAATTGCTGCGCAAATACCGTGCGAGATAAAAAGCTGCAACGACTGCCATTGTATTCTCTAGGGTCTTTGCTAAAAAAAAAACATATATATAATGTTTTGGGGTTCTATGTAATTTTCTAGCAAATAAATGATGATTTTTACATGTAGGAGAGAAATGTCAGAATTGGCCTGGGTGCTCCAGAAGGCCTGAAGGTGCTCCCTGCATTTTGGGCCTCTGTATGTGGCCACGCTGTGTAAAAGTCTCACACATGTGGTATTGTCATACTCGGGAGTAATAGCAGAATGTGTTTTGGGGTGTAATTTGTAGTATGCATATGCTGTGTGTGAGAAATAACCTGCTAATATTACAATTTTGTGAAAAAAAAAAAATCTTGATTTTGCAAAGAATTGTGGGAAAAAATTACAACTTCAAAAAACTCACCATGCATCTTTCTAAATACCTTGGAATGTCTTCTTTCCAAAAATGGGTCATTTTGGGGGGTATTTGTACTGTTCTGGCATGTTAGGGTCTCAAGAAATTAGATAGGCCATCAGTACTTCAGGTGTGATCAATTTTCAGATATTGGCACCATAGCTTGTGGACTCTATAACTTTCACAAAGACCAAATAATATACACCAGTTTGTACTTATTTTTACCAAAGATATGTAGCAGTATAAATTTTGGCCAAAATTTATGAAGAAAAATTACTACTGTATTTATCGGCATATAACACGCACTTTTTTCCCCTTAAAATCAGGGGGAAATCGCGGGTGCGTGTTATACGCCGATCCCCCGCGATCCCCCGCTGTCATATCTAAAAAAAATCGCCGACCGCGATTTGAAAATGGCGCCGCTGGCGCCGAAATACACAGTGCCGGTCCTCGGCTCTTCTCGGCCACTTTCGGCTTCACTCGAGCACCGCCCGAACCTAGCCGAGTGTACTCGACTAGGTTCGGATAGCTCCGCTCACCGTCACGCCCATCCCGAGTGGAGCCGAAAGTGAACGAGAGCCGCCGAGAAGAGCCGAGGACCGGCTCTGTGTATTTCGGCGCCGGCGGCTCCATTTTCAAATCGCGGTCGGCGATTTTGAAGCTCAGCGAACTGCAAGGTTGCACTGAGGCAAGGCTGGACTGGGGCAAGGCTGCACTGGGGCAAGGCTGCAATGGACACTGGGGAAGGCTGCACTGACAAGGCTGCACTGACAAGGCTGCACTGACATGGCTGCACTGGCAAGGCTGCACTGGGGCAAGGCTGCACTGAGAAGGCTGCAATGATGGGCATTTCAATGTAAGTTTTTTCCCTTCAACTTCCCTCCTAAAAGTTTTTTTTTCCTTAAAATTCCCTCCTAAATTGGGGTGCGTGTTATACGCCGGTGCGTGTTATACGCCGATAAATAATAATTTGCTAAATTTTATAACAGAAACAAAGAAAAATTCATTTTTTTACAGAATTTTCAGTTTTTTTTCTTTTATAGCGCAAAAAATAAAAAAAACCCAACGGTGATTAAATACCACAAAAAGACAGCTCTATTTGTGTGAAAAAAAGGACAAAAACTTCATATGGGTAGAGTGTTGTATGACTGAGTAATTATCATTCAAAATGTGAGAGCACCGAAAGCTGAAAATTGGTCTGGTTAGCAAGGGGGTTTAAGTGCCCAGTGGGTAAGTGGTTAAAGTGATTCTAAACCTAATTTTTTTATCTTTGAAATAACAAACAAGTCATACTTACCTGCTCTGTGTAGTGGTTTTGCACAGAGCAACCCAGATCCTCCTCTTCTCAGGTCCCCCTTTCAACTCTCCTGGTTACTCCTCTCTGCCGAGTACCCCCACAGCAATACACTCCGTTTGAGGGCACTCAAGTGGGCCTGCTCCTAAGCTGGCCCTGTGTGTCCATACGGCCCTGCTCCTATCTCACTGGCTGTGATTGACAGCAGCCAAGAAACAATGGCTCCCGCTGCTGTCTCTGAGCCAATGAAGAGGGAGAGAGCAGAGAGAGCCTCTGCTCTCGTGCATAGCACTGGATCAAGATCAGGCTCAGGTAAGTGTAAGGGGGAGAGCTGCATGCAGAATGATTTTAACACTAATGCAGAAAATGCATTAGGGTAAAAAAACCTTCTGCCATCATGTTTAGTCTGTTTTTATTGCATTTTCAAATTTTACACAGGAAGAACAAATAGAGAAACTGCTGTGAAACATAAATAGTGCATTGTCTAACAGTGACATTCAAAAAACAGTATGTCATATGTGCATCAAAGTATAAATAAAAATCCAAAGTAATCAACCTTGTAAAGATTATAGTGAAATCAAAAATATAAACTGGTATTCATTCTATCGGTACACTTGAAATGCACATAGGATTGCTTGTGAAACGAAACTTCTGGTAAGCGGCCATTTAGTTTGCTTAGAACACGGTGGTGGAGCACTGACACTTTGCATTTGTTGTGCACGAGGACACTGCAATACCATGGATATGGATGAACACCTTTAGTGGACTTTTACTCACCTGTTTATGAACATTTTTGATTTCACTATAATCTTTGCTTGATTTGTTTTTACATTTTTTGTCACATAATCCCTTTTAATAGTGGTTCTGAGTGTAATAGTCATTTCACACTGAATGTGCTTGTGTATTTATGAACTACTTTTTAAAGGGGTTGTAAACCCTCGTTTTTTGTTTTTTTAAATAACAAACATGTCATATTTACCTCCACTGTGCAGTTCCTTTTGCACAGAGTGGCCCTCCTCTTCTGGGGTGCCTCAGTGGCGCTGGTGGCTCCTCCATGCATCATGTGTTGCAGAAGGCTCTCCTTGGTGGACACCCATGCAGGCGCGCTCCCCGAGTCCTGCATCTGTGTCCATTCACACAGAATGTAGGACTCTGCCCGCCCCCTGGCGCCGCGTTACTGGATTTGATTGACAGCAGCGGAAGCCAATGCTCGTTCCCGGCCGGAGGATGACAGCGTTCGGGTAAGTAAAACGGGGGGGGGGGTTTGGGGCTGCAGCACTACAGAAGGTATTTCACCTTAATGCATAGAATGCATTAAGGTGAAAAACCATGAGGGTTTACAACCCCTTTAAGTACATTTGGTTATTAACTCACTAAGGTTTTAGTGTTGTATGTGTTAAATTCTATACTGATTTATATATTTACAACGTTGATTACTTTGGATTTTTTTATACTTTGATGCACATATGACATACTGTTTTTTGAATGTCACTGTTAGACAGCGCACTATTTATGTTTCACAATTATTTTGGATCCTAGTACTCCAAGGATTTTCTGTACAGCAGTCCCTAGATTATGAGAGGCTAAGAGCAACCTTACATAACTAATAAACAGAGAAATTGTAGATCACAAAGAATGTACTTACCACCACCGGTACATTACAGGCGATACAAAGAGACTGCTGGTGCATTTAGTAGGAAAAAGAACGTAAGCGCACTCTGGACAAAATAGAGGGTGTGTACCAAGTTATTGTAATCACCTGTAAGGGCAAGCTTATGGGCCTAAACACAATACTTTAATAGCTGTAAAAAATACAATATAGAAACAGTATGAAACCAAGTATATAAGGAGCCTCTGCCAATATCTTGAATGACACGAGTATCAATTCTGCCATCTATGTAGTCATAAATATGTGGTAAGTAGTAAAGTGGTAGATGTAATCTAAGTATTCAGTATATGTGTACAGTATGAGGTAAGGTAGAGAGGGGGAAGAGGGAAGGGGGAAAAAATGGGGGGGGGGGGGCTGGGACTCGAGCGCTATGGAGGAATGAAGCTGAGGCATCTAATCGAGACTGGCAGACAGTAGAGCAACAAATTATACTGAAGAGGCAAACTTTGGAGAATGTCTGAATTGATTCTAAACTGACCATGTGAGGGTATATACCTTTTGCCTTTAGAACTACTTTTTTAAAGAGGAGCTCCAACAGCCACAAGTATTTTAGCTGCTGACTTGTAATATAAGTACAATTACCCATCCAGGGATCCAGCCATGTCGGCACCCGAGACAATTCTTCAAAGCCGGTTTCCTACTGCACATGCATGTGCTGCTCTTTGTGAATGGTTCCGCAGTCTTCAGGGACCTGTGTGTGTCCCAGAAGGCTGTGGGGGGAGAGAGGAGGGGCCGAAGAACCTCATAGATCACAGTGGCGATCTGACCCGGAAGTGGGAACAGGTACCTGTCAAAACCAGGTACCCACCCCCCCACAAAGTACCAAATGTGGCCGTGGTGGGTGCAAACAAGCATAGCTTCCCCTTTTGGGTGGAGCTCTGCTTTAACCACTTGATCCTCTGGCCATTTCTGACATTCCTCTCCTACTTCGTACGTAAAAATCAGCATTTTTTTGCTATAAAATTACTTGGAACCCCAAACAGAATATATTTTTTAAAAGCAGGGGCTCTAGAGGATAAAATTGTGGGGGTTGCAATTTTTTATGCCAGACGGTATTTGCGCAGCGGTTTTTCAAATGCTATTTTTTTTTCCACTTTAATGAATCTTAAAGCACAAAAAGACAATGGAATATCTAATTGGTAAAATATAAATGATAATGTTACGCATAGTAAATAAATTCCTAACATGTCACGCTTTAAAATTGTGGATGCTCATGGACTGATGACGAACAACAGTACATTAAATTATCCGTAGACAACGCTTTAAAAGCCTTTACAGGTTACAAGTTTAGAGTTACACAGGAGGTCTGGTTATTGCTCTCCGTATAACATTTGTATACCTCTCATGTGTGATGTGTGGTGGCAATACTATTTACATATGTGTATGTGACCTACGTTTGCGTTTGCCTTAGTGCATGAGCATGGGGGGACAGGGGCGCTTTCATTTTTTTTATGTTAATAATTATTTATTTTTGATTTTCTTAATTTTTACACTTCTTAATTTTTATGTTCACGTTTATGGTTATCACAAGGGATGAACAATATCCCTTGTGATAGCCAGAAGAGTGACAGATCTTCTTTATGGAGAGATCTGGGGATGTTCCTATCTTCAGTCACCTATATGGTCAGCTGGCGAAACTGTTATATATGGAAAAAAGTCCCTCAGAGGGGTTTTTAGGCAGCTAACTAAAGATATGAGAGAATAAACATTGAATAAGGCATTACATTTCTTTATTAAAAAGTAATAAATAGATAAATTGATAAACAAGTGTTAAAGTATGAGCTCAAATGGAAATATGCCCATGCCAAATACAGATAATAGCAAACATATAGGTTATACACAGCATGTAGTGATGGCTATTGCATAACAGGCTGACACGTTTCGACCCATAAAGTTTGGGGTCTCTTCAGAGGATGAGTTTGCTAAGAAGAAAAAGTTTATAATAACATATCCAATTTATTTAAAAGGTTTATAACATATGCAAATTTGTTTGATAACACATTGCACATAATTACCACTGAATTTGGA